>NW_003315883.1:2079549-2085011 GCF_000151265.4 Micromonas pusilla CCMP1545
CGCCTTCCAGGTCTCCTAAAATCGGGAAACTTTGAGAGGGCATCGACGATATGATGAAAGATGTCGTGACAAAGCTTTAAATCAATCCGCGCAGCGACGGCGCGTGGGCGCGTACGAAAGTACGTTTTTGCAATTTGTATGCGTATTCAGCCACAATTTCGTACTTTTGGCACGGGAAATTTAATTAGCGGAGCGTGACCTTAATAATAAGTTGTTATGATACTTTAATTATAATTTCGTATCATACGAAAGTACTTTATTTCGAAAGTACGAAAGTACGAAAGTACAACAGAAGATAGATAGCTAGTGGATATCAGCGAGAGGATAGGAGCTTATTAGAGAGGATATTAAGAGGATGGCGTATGAGCAAATATTCAGAGCGTAGTACGTTTTAAGAGGATGAACTACTGATGAGCTCATCCTCTTAACTGCCGCGCCGCGCGAGGACAGTCAGAGAGGCGCGCGCCGCGGTTGAGGCCGGAGCGTCAAAGGAACATCGACTAGACAGCGTAATCGATCATTCCAGCGAGTTTTATACACCTGGGGCGCTGAATCAGGCTGTCCCGGCGCACAGAATCGTCGTTTGCAAAACAGACTCGGCGTTACGAAACATTTGCCGTCTCCTGAGCTCGCGTACGCGACGTCGAAACTTCATGGAAACAGTTCCGAACGTAAAAAAAACTTCGTGATTATATCGCGTGAACACATGCGCACATATTCAAAATTCGCGCGGCGCAAAAAGAAACGATCGCTTGCGTCGGCAGTTGAACTCCGCGGGTCGAGGCTGTAGCTGCGAAGAAAAGTGCTCTTTTACAAATCGACGCGATCGCGCCAGTCTATGCTTTGCTCATGCGATTCAGACACGGACGCGGTCGATCCGCGCGCCTCGAGGGTGATGTCATCTAACATGCCTTGCAGTTACAGAGCCAAAAACGGCGTCTGCGCGATGATAGCACACCGCGCGCTCATCCTTTTAATATCCTTTCTAAGCTCATATCCTTTCGCTGATAGCCACTACACTGTAGCTAGTAGTATAAACTGTAGTGTACAGCTGATCACTACTGTACACGTACACTACGTGTACTGTACACGAAGATAGATATTTCCGGAAATATTTCCGTACGTGTACAGCTGTACGTGTACACGTACAACGTTGTACACGTACAGTACATTGCGTTGTACGGACGGAGATATGGAAATACTTTCGAAAGTACGAAAGTAAGTTGTTATCATACAATAAAGTACACGTAGTAGTTGTATTCTACGAAGGTACGAAAGTATTTTCGTATCTATTTCCGGAAATATTCTATTTTCGTACGAAAGTACGAAAGTACGAAAGTACTTTCGTACAATAATGTTGTACGTGTACATGTACGTAGGGCTATTTATACCGTACATTTTTGTATCATAGACTCCACACAAACACACACACACCTTCGAGCATGCTCGTAAGAGAAAGGAGCTGTGCAGTTCTGAGGCACCCGCGTTTGTTATGAAATGCCATGAAAGCGTTTCCTCATCTAAATTATCGAAACAGCCACCAAATAAATCTTTACCTTTTGCGCCCGGAGGTGGATTCAACAGTGGCGATAGTGACGCCTTCGAGGCTACACAACAAGCTGGCTACAGTAGCTCTCTTAATTCTCATATGGTCACTCCGTCGATAACGTCTCTTGATGCTCCCTTCATTCCCAGGGCGTCCATCAGCGCCAACGCTGCCCCATTCATCCCTGGGTTTAACGCTAGTAGCGCTCCGGAAGGTCACCCCCAGCGAAACGCTGCACTTCCTATTAATGGCGACTTTTCACTTGGTCTCTCTGAACTGTCGGCAACGACGATTCAATCGGAAGATAGTTTGACTGATCGTCCCGAAACAAGTTCATACCCTGGTCCTTTCAATATGCATAATGGAGTCAACATTGCTTCTGTACAGAATAGAGTGAAAGACGTGCTGTCTTCAGGGACATCTGAACACGACCTGCTCTCGGCCAGCTTTCTTTCCAAGGAACTTCTAACTCCACCCCAACGACATGGGCGCGTTCAGCACGGCCACGCGGTGCCTAGTTTCCAGGGAGGGGGACAACTTCCAAGGGTAAAGATCAATTCTCTATCTTGTTTTTGTTTAGAAGATTCACTTATTTGTTTTTGCGGTCGAAGGTGATTAATGAATACCATTCACTGGTGCCCATAGGGCAAAAGGATGTGACGAATAACTCGATATCGTCAAGGTCACGATTAGGGATAGTGAAAGGCGTAAGCTTTGTAGATGGGAAGGAGTATGTCATTCGGCAGATTCAACATATCTACCCAAGTCCAGAGGTCAGTGCAAAGGCAAAGGAAGTGGTTAATAACTGGTCAAGTTTGGTGAACCATCCGAACATTGCAGCGATCCGTGCTAGTTTTGTAAGTGCAGATAACGGGGTGCCAGCGTTATATCTTTCATATGATTATCATGTGACCGCTGTCTCACTCAAGAGTTTGCACTGTTCTAACGAGGGTTGCAAAGCTGCCACTGAGCCACAACTATGGTCATATGCAACTCAGCTTTGTTCTGTTTTACGGAGTATTCACCGGTGCGGTTTATCAGCTGGAGGTGCTGTCTCTCTGAAACCAAGTAAAATTCTTCTCTGTTGTGATGGGCAGTCCAACCACGACAGCGGAGTGGTTGTCAGGCAACGCTTACGAATAGCAGCTGTTGGTCTTGTAGATGCCCTCTATCCAAATAAGAATAGAACTGCTGACACAAGCACGTCTCAACGTCGTCGAAGAGATGATCTAATTGCTGTCGGGCAGCTTCTTGCTGTGCTTGCATGCGGTCCCTCCCAGGTGACTTCCTCAGATGTAATTGCTCTTGCGCAAAAGTTCTGCTCTAAGGCACTTGGACAAGTTATTTCTGACCTTGCGTTCGGCCACATTTCTGACAGTAAGATGCTCAGCCAGCTACTGGCACCAGCAGCTTTCGATGCCTTACATGCTGAACGGATCATCAACGACCAATTTAGAGTGGAGTTTGTGAAAGAAGTTGAAAACGGACGACTTCTTCGCATTCTCACCAAGTTAGCATTTGTGAACGAGCGACCGTCCGGCAGATTGGATACCAATTGGGCTGAAACTGGAGACAGGTATATTTTAAAGCTTTTTCGTGATTATTTATTTCATCAAGATAATGAAGACGGTTCACCCATTCTAGACTGGGGTCACGTATTCGATTCCCTGAATAAAGTAGACATCGGTGTTCCAGAAAAAGTGATCCTCCTTTCACGCGATGAGTTGTCAATGCTAGTTGTCAGCTACGCAGATATTAAGGCTTGCATTGCAGGGGCATATGCCGACCTCATTAAAGCTTCTTAAAAACTTTAATACGAATCGATCTGTTGTCAAAAAAACATTCGTCAACATTCATCTTTGAACTGCATGAAGCAGAAGTAATGTAGAAGAACAGCCCGTTCCTGTGCTCAACTCTCCAATGGTTGCTCATCATTAAACTCCGAACTTCTTCGGCAGTGAATACGAATCCATGAACAGTCAATCGGTCATCCATTCTGAGAATTTAACTACAAATGCCCTTCTTAGCATATCGGTATTAGAAACTCCCCAATCGTTCGAGCGATCCACAACGTCTAGAATACGTTTTGGATATATCGCCAGATGGAGCATAGAGAGAACCCTTACTGCACTAGCAACCCTGCAAACCTGATCACGCGTGTGTGCATTTACGGATGTGGAGAAAACTTCACGTTCACATCCACCAGTATTATTTTGGGATTTTGAACACTCAGGGTCATGCGTAAAACATGCTGAATGTTTGAGTCCAACCCATATATAACCATTACAACCGATCAAAATTTCAATATCTGTTTTGAGGTCCTGGTTGAAGGTTCACCAAAACAAAATGCTATAGATATTCATATTGAAGCTGGAAAGGAAAGAAGCATATTCTGCTGGAAGACAGTAACGATCCCTACACTGCATACCCTGTGGAAATGCGTTTCAGCCCGCTTTACGAGCACGGGCACCACACTTATTAGCTGACCAAGAGACATGCAACCATACTTTGGACCGCGAGTATGGAGCATCACGGTACCATCACGGTGCACACTCTGCACTTCTGCACTAACAAGATCATCATCATCAAATCGCAGGGTGCACCGCAAGAACGCTCTTGCTCGTGTATAAGAGATATGTGGAATCCTGGTGCAAACCAACAGTAATCTTATTGCAAACAAATCCTTACCGTATAACTGGCGCATGTTGAGTTCGTCATCTGCATTGCGACGGCGTGGGATACCTCCCGGCAGATTGATGGCACTAAGATGTAAGGACGCATCTTGCCAAGAATTTATGTCAAGCTTCCAACACTTTCCCGCTCTCTCAATGACACGCCCTAGAACGACATCTCCTGTTTCCGGCTTGTAAGTGCACCGAAAAGGGCGTACAGATACAAGATTACCAACTCGCTCTATCGTTCCGCATATGGTCGCAGTAAATCGATCGCTGACCAATATTGTACCGTGCCCACGGAGCAAACCACCACGCGTTTGATGACCTACCCTAACATCTTCACCTGGTGCAACTAATTCTGCACTGCTTGGTTTGTCTGAGCGAAAAATACCGAACGAGACAGATGATAGATAGTGAGGGATATGGTATGTTCGCAGGGTTGAATTTGATTCGTCAAACAACCTTGCCAGACCACATGGCAGGCGCAGAACCTACTAGTTTACTAGATCGGCAACAATCAGTAATAAAAGCGTACCCGGAAAGTTGAACGAGCCACGCTGAAAACACCCTTTTTATACGGTCAACCACAAACATACCGCGGCGCATCTTATAGTTGAACACATTTAGCACGAGAGAAGTAAAGTAGTATCTTACCAATCGCGATATCATTCATTACAATGGATTGCTTGTGATCCATAGACTATTGAATGAAGTACTTGCCACACTGTTCCGGAAAACTTTTCCAGCAAGCCAGCTACTGCACGTGTACGTGTACAGTGCTACGAAAGTACGAAGGTACAAAGGTACTACTGTACTGGGTCAATTTTCGCGCGCGGGTGCTACGTAGCGCGTACCTTCGAAGGTACGAAAGTACTTTCGTACGAAAGTACCTTCGAAGGTACTTTCGTACTTTCGTACGAAGGTACGTGTACACTTTTGTACTTTCGTACCTTCGAAGATAGAATACCTTCGAAGGTACTTTTATTTCGGTACGTGTTTTTTTTGTCACGAGTACGTTTTTTGCTGTTTTTTTTCGAATTACGTGGAGCGACTATACCTTCAGGTACACGTGTACGTAGTCCTCTAAGTTGTTACTGTACGTAATTCGAAAAAAAACAGCAAAAAACGTACTCGTGACAAAAAAAACACGTACCGAAATAAAAGTACCTTCGAAGGTATTCTATCTTCGAAGGTACGAAAGTACAAAAGTGTACACGTACCTTCGTACGAAAGTACGAAAG
>NW_003315883.1:2085373-2114052 GCF_000151265.4 Micromonas pusilla CCMP1545
TANAACTGTAATCGTGCAAAGTTTCGCGCGCGCGGAGGAGATAGGTTTCGCGCGCGGGTGTTCGCGCGTACACTTTTGTACGTGTTTTTCGTCACGAGTACGTTTTTTAGGTGGATTTTTTCGAATTACGTAGAGGACTACCTTAAACGTACGTGTACACGTACAGTACGTGTACAGTTCGGAAATTCTCGATCCGTGCACCTCGAGGGTGATGTCATCTAACATGCCGTGCAGTTACAGAGCCAAAAACGGCGTCTGCGCGATGTTACAGCACACCGCGCGCTCATCCTTTTCTATCCTTTCTAATATTATCCTTTCGCTGATAGACCAGTTGCGCTAATAAAGCTAACTCGCGAACGTATGGGAACCCTGCTGCATTTTTTTGCCAAAATCGTAGCGCGTAGCACGAGTCAGTTCTAGGATCCCGCATTTGTTTTTTTAATTAATTTCTTGTATGAGCGTCAGTCAGAAAGCTCCCCTCACTTCCGCGCTTCCCCATGCGCCGTCGCGGCGCGGATGGACCTGAAACTTTGCACAAAAATCATTTACGAATTGAGACACCAGATCCATGCATTATGCATGTACTGTAGGCACAGTAGTAGGTAGCTGGTCGAAACAGTGTCGAGAGCAAAACCAACGTTACGGAAGTACGAAAGTACTTTCGGAAGTACTGTACACGTATGTACAGCGTACGTGTACAGCTGTACACGTACTGTACACTTCCGCACGTCACGGAGACTTGAAATAAAACACACACTTCCGTATAATTTTAGAAAAGGGTGGCTCCACTTTATGATAATGGTACGGAATTCCCAACGTGTGATACATGGAAGAGGTGCCGGTATAGGTGATCCCGTACGATACTGCTTGAATATATTTTTGTGAATTGAATAGTTTTCTCAGGTTTTGGTGTTGGATGTGGTTTTGGCGTGGGCTGGGGCTTTGGAGGTCAGTTTCACTATTCAAACTCGAACTCGAATGCAATCCAATGATCTTTTTAATTGCAGGCGGTAACCTGGGTGTTTTTGGGTTAGGAATTGGAGGAGGTTGTGGTGTTGGTTTTGGACTTGGTTGGGGCGTTGGCTTTGGTTGTGGGAGCAAATACATCGACCAGAACTTCGTATTTGAAGAAACAAAGGTCAGGAAAGTGAAGAAGGAATTGCCGCAGGTATGATCCATATCACGCTACAACCCGATCGCGTTTCGGTCGTAAACTGCCTATTGTGAGCAAGCCATACCTTTGATGAGTCTGCTAATCAGATTTTATCCTTCAGAAACACATATCTACAAGTATGATTCAAGGTTTGTTGAAGAACGTTTTGCCCAGGCCAGGCAAGGACGTTGATCAGTTTTAGTGCTGCATACTTTCCTTGGATATATACAGGTTATTCTCGTTCTAATACAAGAGTGCAAGGATATTAACTCGCACATGTGTGCCGGATATTCAATTTACTTGCCTTCTCCCACGAGACGAACTCGGTTTTACTCCAGTTGCATCAACCTGTCAATAGCAGCAAATAGACCAACCAAGCCACTACCGTCCTTGGCGCTCACCGGAACTATTGCAATGGGTGCACAGCCGACTATGTTTCCGTTCAGTGCCTCCACACCAGCACGAATATCCTCCGTGCGAAGAGCGGCCCACTGGAGATCCATTTTGTTAAGTACGAGGATATGCTTTCGCTTGGTGTATTCAGGATTGTACATAAGCAGTTCGTTACGAATTATGGCATAATCACCAACAGGATCCTTACCAGAAGCGTCAACCACTACAACTAATCCTCGGGTGCGTCTGAGGTGCCTTAAAAATGCTCGACCTAAACCGCGGCCTTTGTGGGCACCTGCAATCAGCCCAGGTAGGTCAGCGAGAACGGGCGGCGCAGTGTTGGCTTCGCAAGTCTTTGAGTAAGCTCTAGGGGTTAAAACACTCCCATCAGTAGGTATCACAACGCCGAGGTTTGGCATTAGAGTTGTGAAGGGATACGGTGCAACCTCTGGTGTGGCCCTTGTCAGGGCTCTGAGAATGGATGATTTTCCAGCATTCGGAAGGCCAACAAGTCCAATATCTGCAACGACGCGCATTAGCAGCTCTAACGTGAGCTCCTCACCTTTCTTGCCCTCAATTGGAATCCAAGTCTCAGTGTCGAGCTCGATTTCACCGAAATCAGGGTCATTCCCCGAAATTTTAGATCGGGTAACCTTCTGGTCTCCCTTTCGATTCTGCGGCCGAGTTCGGCGTGCTGCTGTTCCCCCAGCACCCCCCTCTGCCACAAGGAGCGTTTGACCGTGTTTTGTCAGATCTCCGAGCAACTCCCCGCTACGCTTCAGTCTAACTACTGTGCCAGGGGGTACATCAATGAAGATATCATCTTGAGGTGGCGCGATTCGAAGTCGCCCTCGGCCCGGGTTGGCGTGGGCTGCAGCGCTGCCGTGATAACCTTTCTTCGCTTGGAAAACATTGTTCTCGTGGAAACCAAGTAGTGAGTCACAGTGCCGATCAACACGAATGAAGACGTCTCCGCCCTTACCACCATCAGCGGGTTCTGCAGCTGGAAGTTCAATGTATTTCTTCATGTTTCTTCCCCATTTATATTTAAAATTTTTCACAGTTTTAGCCTTTGCGCCCAGCCAAGCTTCCCCGTCACCCCCCTGGCCACCTTTCACGAGAATTGTCGCCTCGTCAAAAAACTTGTGCTTTTCCTTTTCGATAGGGGTTTGGCGCTTGCAGCGGCGCTCTCCTGCACTAAATTCGTCGCCACTCTTGCCCCCCTGCTCAAAGACTTTCTTCAGAACAGAAAAACAAGATGAGCTCATTCCGAAAATCAAACACGTTGCAACGTCAAAGTATACTGGATTCGCACCTCAAACTTATTCGAGGTGTTACCGACGCGAACTTGCTGAAACTTCGCCGGGCCTGTGCGCTCGCGCCTGGTTGTATCTTTCGAATTAACTGCGTCGCGAGCTTGCGCAAAAACAAGGCAGGCAAAAGGGCTCGAAGCTGCGGAAAATCCGAACATGTGTGTCGCGTTCGGGCGAGTGGAGTCCGCCCTGACGCGGATTCTGCGTGTACACGTACAGCTCGCGTTCTTCCGGAAGTACGTGTACGTGTACTGTACTACGCCCTTTAAGCCCTGAATTAGCGTGAATTGACGGAGCTTAAAGGGTTGAACCCTTCGGGTTCATTTCACCCTTAACTCTGTCGCATCAACGCTAATTCAGGGCTTAAAGGGCGTAGGCCTTCCCTATTAAACTTATATATTTGATAAGTGAAAATACTACTACTATCTACTACTAAAAAAAACCAAAAAATGAAAATTGGAAACCTAAGTGAGGTCGCCTCAAATGAAAAAGCATACTAAAAAAACTACCAAAATGAAGATAATATGCTCCCATACGGCACAAACAAGAACGCACCTGGAGCATACGCACGATGTCGGCTTTGCTTTGAGAACAAGGATAAACCAGTTGTGAGGTTCTACTAGTAGTAGATAGTAGTAGTATTTTCACTTATCAAATATATAAGTTTAATAGGGAAGGCCTACGCCCTTTAAGCCCTGAATTAGCGTTGATGCGACAGAGTTAAGGGTGAAATGAACCCGAAGGATTCAACCCTTTAAGCTCCGTCAATTCACGCTAATTCAGGGCTTAAAGGGCGTAGGCACAGTACACGTGTAGCTCATACGTACGTTGCACGGAAATAGAATACTTCCGGAAGATCTACGGAAGTACGGTAACTTACTGTCGATCCAGGGGCAGGTCGCGGTGGTCACGGCGACGACGTCTCCAGACAATGATACGTGCACAATATCCCTATCGAAAGCTAACAACTTACCTTCAAGGAAACGTGGACACTGGTGGGTCTCGTTCAGGGAGGAATTCCGTCCCTTTCCGTGCGAAAAGCCGAGAATTTTTCCCCGATGGACGAGTGTTGAATTTCCGCCGTTTTTCAGCGGAAAATCGGCGAAAAACCGGCGGAAAATCACAAAAAATGAGTACGGAGCGGAAAACTACTCGTTACCAATAGACGAGGTGCGCTAAGTGAAATTCGTATGACGCCCAGTCAGCTGCGTATCGGCCAAATTAACGCCAAATTACGAAGACAAAAATTAAAGAAAACGCCCCCGAAAACGGTCTTCCCGCCTTTTACCCGCCGCGCAAATGCACGTATCTGTTGTTATAAATCGCAAATGACTGCCGTGCAAAGTTTCAGGTCAATTCAAGCTGCGGCGGCGCATGGGGAAGCGCGGACGTGAGGGGGCGCGTCTGACGGACGCTCATACGAATTTGGAATAAAAAAATCGCAAATTAATTTGGCGTTAATTTGGTGACTTAGCGCAATTGGTCTATTGCACATACAGTACTGTACATGTAGGGTAAAATTCTTAAGTTTTTCGCACGGAAAGGGACGGAATTCCGTCCCTGAAAGAGACTAACTGTACAGTCACTTTCCAAACCTCCGACAGAAGCGACGGCTACAAAGATGGCGCCAAGGACGTTTACCTGCATTTGGTTTACAGCCAGGATTTCCGGGTCCTTACTGCAGTAGAAAGAGCTTTCTGTTAACGTGGTCAACTAGAAAACAGTTTTGAGTTAGACGACTCTTATGGCTCCTTACGTTCAGCTCGTGATTGGCCCGGCGGGCTGCGGAAAGGTAAGTAATTGATTGTCATCCAGTTCTTCGTTGGTAACACTAACCCTAAACACTTAACTTAATTGTTCTCTGAGTTAACGCCTTGACTCTTTATTTACGCCTTTCGCAGTCAACCTACTGCAACAGTATTCAACAGCACTGCCAAAGCATCGGCAGGTCCGTGCATGTAATCAATCTGGACCCAGCGGCTGAAGAGATAGCTTATCAGCTGTCTGCCGATGTCCGCGAGCTTATTTCTGTTTCGAATGTTATGGAGGAGATGAAATTAGGGCCAAATGGAGCTTTACTTTTTTGTATGGAATATCTAGAATATTGTATTGATGACTGGTTATCAGAGGTCCTCCAGGGTTACGATGATGACGAATGCGTTCTTTTTGACTGTCCAGGTCAAATAGAGCTTTACTCCAACCACTCTGCCTTCCGCAATATAGTTGAGAGTTTGCATGCGTGGGGTTGGCGTCTAGTTGCGGTTTACATGCTTGATTCTCAATTTATAACTGATGGATTCAAGTTCATTGCTGGTTGTTTGCAGTGTCAGTCGGCGATGATGAGTCTAGAGCTCCCACACGTTAATGTATTGAGTAAAGTTGATGGTTTCGTAGACAAGTCTGTGTTGGACTTATTCCTCAAACCAGAACACATGTTTTTGGCCCATAACTTGCAGGACCCTGTTTGTGGACGGTTTTCTAATCTTACGCGAGCAGTATCTGGTCTCCTAGATGACTATAGTATGGTGTTTTTTCACACACTTGACATTAGCGACGAGCAAAGTTTAGCTGACTTATTGTACACAGTGGTAGGGATGAGTGCGTGCGGCAAATAGTTTACTTTTGTGTAGTTTCAGTTTAATTACTCCACGTCTGTCCTTATTTTTATCAGAATTATGTATCCTCGATTGACTCTTTCGAGGGGATAACACTGTGCAATTCGGAGAATCAACCGATGTCAGGACTTCACGGGATGTCGAAAGCTAGTTTGATGTGGCAAGGATTCAAAGGATGTGATTCAGAATCTGCATGTTTTAATCATGCGCATTTATCTAGCCCCTGCCTCTGAAGGTATATGCAGATTTATAGTACGGAAGTAAATAAAATGTACCTTGGAAGGTACACCTTCAAGTACAATACTTGTACAGTGTATATAAAGTATTTCTGGTAGTGCGAAGGTGTTTATTACATGTAGGGCCTACCTTGTCTACGAGGTATACAGATCAAAGGTACGCTACAGCGTTGCGTTGTGTACTGGCACGCCACTTTTTGTGAAAACAAAACACTTCGAAACTGGCACGCTACCTTCTAAGGTACGTGTACTTCTGACGTCACAAGCCAAATGCCTTTGTACTCGGCAACCTGAAGTGTGGGCAGAACGGGGGCTTTTGGAAGAAGTGCTTTGGAGGTACCTCCGGAAATACGAACTATAGTCACTTCCGGAAGTATAATATTAGCTACATAGACGAGGTGCTACATATCGCAAAATCGTACGAAGGTATGAGCCCAGTCAGGCAAGGTCAGGCAAATTAATTTCGCTACCTTCTACAAGTTATGTACCAGAAATATTAAATCATTAGTATTTTTCGTGATGAACGTGATTTCGTTCTTTCGTTCGTGCCCACGAGCCGTCCCGGCGCGGATGGACCTGAAACTTTGCACAGCTATCATTAAGGATAATAGACGATAGACACCGTCGTTTGCGCGGCGGAAGATCGACGGGAAGGCCGTTTTCGAAACCCTTGCAAGTTTTTTTGAGCTTTTAATCATTTTTCTTGAGAGCACCGACCAACTGAGCCAACCCAGACTAGTCGTCTTTATTTTAGGGGCGTCCTTTAGTGGTCACCCTGATGTTTGTTCAAAGCGGCGACTACGGAGGGATCACAGGGTTGTTGGGCACTGGCCACATGGCGGAACTGTTTGAATTTGTTACTTGCCTGGATCATCGGCGAACCGAACGTATGACGGTGCAGTGTTTGCTGTCTGGTCATTCGCGCATTTGTTCCCGATGGCCGTTACGTATCATAAGTGGCAATCTCAACAACTTGGCGCGCCAGTCCCTTCAGGAATGGCGAGCCACGATAAAATTTATTTGAGAAACCGAAATAAATATTTACTTATATAAAGTTGGCTTGTGTGTATTCTGTGATCACTTTGAATGGATTCCATACATTTGCAAGGTCGCAACATACCTTCGTATGTATTACATTAAATCGCTAGGCAATATTTTTTTTTCAATGCAATTCTTCGCTCATTTTGAAATTTATTAATTGACAGAAAATTTTCGCCAGCTGAGCCTTGCACGACAAAGTGGTCGAATCTTTTTTATCATTGGTAAATCCGCACAAGCATGATCCCTCGCGTACAAAGAAAGCAAAATCGTCGCTTCTGCCTGCGGTGCACTGTACGAAGACATTTGCCAGTCGAGTCTGTTCTGTTGAAAAAGCGAGCTCGAGGTCAAACAGGTCAAGAGCTGGCGGCGGCGGTTCACTAAGTGCGGGAGGGAAAACTGACGGCTGAAGCGGGGGAAGTGGACACTCGAATTGCGGTGCGATCAGACTGAGATTTGCCTTTTCCACCATAAGTCGATTATACAGTTCAAAAGTTTCATGGACGAAGTCGGTGTCTTCCACGTAAACTGTGCCAACAAACATAACAGTGAAATCCTTTGGCTTATTATCCCCTTCCTCAAGAGAGCTTCGTGGTCGTCCAGCTAAATTTACGGTATCCTGCAAGAGAATATACTCGCCAATCTCTAGATCTTCAGCATCTAAATCATACAAATTAACTTTCGAGTCGGTGGCAAGCCACTGCATAATGAAGTCAAGAACACGCGCATTATCTTCACGGTCAAACCAATAATCAGTTGCCATCTTCCCTGAGCCCAAAACTGCTATACGTCCTTTATTTTGACCACGCGATCCGCCCCCATGCCATGTCGCACATACAGGCCTTTGCATGGGATACGCTAATTTACCGCTAGAAAGGATTGTGGCTGCCGGTTTTCGGACCACGAGCGTAGCACCGCTGGGCACGACAAAGGTTAGACCTACATCACCACTTGTGTCGCCAAAATGAAAGGTACTATCATTTGAGCCGCTTGAAATTACGCTCCCAAGTGTCCTCTGTATCCTATCCACTTTACTCAGGATAGATCGTTTAGGCACGCCGTCAAACACGAGTGGCTCTTTGGGGTGAAAAAACGTCTGACGTGAGGTGCTGACCAGCACGTCCCCATTCGTCGATATTCCATATTCTTCGAGCAGGTAATCTATGCTCGTTCCCATTGCGGGCTGACCCCCTTCATCACACAGGAAGAGAATTGCGCCACCACCATGAATGAAATCTTTAAGGGTCTCAAGCTCGGAGAGCGAAAACTTTTCTTGTGGAGACACAAGGATATCAATACCCTCGAGTTTTTCTGCAGTAATAGGACCAGTAAGAGTGGCTAGGCGAAATGTTGCCCGCAGACGACGAAACCATCGAGCAAATCCAGACAAATTGGACTCGGGATGATATTTTTCAGACTCTGTGCAGCTAAACAAGATAGCTGGTCCCCCAGCTTGAACCTAAAAAAAGAACAGAAGGTAAACGTAAAAAAAAGATACAAGGCCATCTTGAGAAAGCATTACCTGAGGGCCGATACGCGAGTTACCGGAACTCTCGCGCATCGCGCTTGCGGAGTAAACCGGTGTCGATTACTTAAACAACTCCCGTCAATCTCGGGTGTACTGGTGTACGAGGTCGACAACTGTGTTCCGAGAGTTCTGTGGTATCCCTCTTCAGCTGTTTCACAAGAGTTTATGTTCAGTTCTACCTTCGTACGAAAGTACTTTCGAAAGTACTTTCGTATGTTTTACCGAAGGTACGAAGATTGATACACTAGTTGTACATGTACAGTATGTTGTAAGTCGTACGTGTACACGTAGTGTTTCTATCTTCAGGTACAGTACTGAGCATATCTACACGTGTACATACAATAAATTACGAAAGTACGTTAGTACGAAAGTACCTTCGAAGATATGATATGTACGTGTACACGTAGGTAATAAATACGAAGGTAGTTTATTGATAAGTTGTTATGGATAGGGCAGTGATAGGGCTAGCTAGCTAGCTGCCTAGCTAGCTACCTTCGTACGAAAGTACCTTCGTAGTCTATTTCAATATCATACGAAGGTACAGTACGTGTCAGTACAGTGCAACTATTTTATCGATAGATTTAAAAAAAAATGACTGTACACGTACAGAAGTTGTTAGAAAGAATACAATAATATGGAATATGTTGATAATAAGTTGTTACGAAGGTACTGTATAAGTTTACCTAAGAACTTGAGGGCTATCAACTTATAAATAATAGCCCTACACGTACACGTACAGTATGAATATTTATCTATCTATCCTAGAAAATACCTTCGAAGGTACGAAGGTACCTTCGTAATTATCTTGTACTGTACGTACGTACCTTCGAAGGTAGCTAGTTCCGTACGTAGAATACGTACGGAACGAAGTACTTTCGTATGATGTATGAAAGTTGTTATTATAAATAAGTTGTTACAACGAACTTACTAGCCCTATCTAGCTAGCTACCATTAAGGTACAGTATCATATCAAAAAAAAATCGTTCGTTTTATAACAACATATCTATGAATGAAGGTATAATAAGTAGTACTGTACCTTCGAAGGTACAACTTGATACTTATACAACGAACTTACATATTTATGTTAAAAAAATAAGTTGTTTATACAGTAAGTTACAATAAAATAAAAGTTGCTTGAAATAATTGGGGCTAGTGTAATAATAATAACAATTGCCGTGATTATATTATGATATGTGAACACGTACAATGAACAACTTACAGTATATATAAATAAATAAATAAATAAAATAATATAAACAACTTTTATCATCGACTATGTATTAGAGTAATGGAATTGTACTTCCGGAAGTTTGGGTGTTGTATCGTGCGTGCACGTACTTCCGTAGGGCATATTAAATGTATTAATTTTTGTGAATAGGGATGGGAATACAACTGGAATACAGGGGACTCAAAAGAATCAGGGCCCTACGAATGAAGTACTTCGAGGTACAACGCAGAAACGTACGTACTTCCAGAAGTAAATTAAATTGTTGATATGCGAGTTCAAAACTCAGCCTTTCACGTTACGATCACCGTATTTCTAGGTAGCCCTATATTGAGATAAATTACCTTGCTTCGGACGTGTATATGTACAACTTCTTCCAAAATGTAAATAAACTAAACTTTACCATCGATACGTGCGTGTACAACTGTACATACACTACATAGCTACATACATATGATACTGTACAGAACTGTATCATACTTTCGAAAGTACTTTCGTACTTTCGTACATATGAAGGTGTGAAATTTCCGGAAGTTCCGTACAGTACGTGTACTGTACGTGTACAAATGAAACATACGAAAGTATTTCCGTACGAAGGTAGTCGCCCTAGTGCAATGCTACGTATTGTAGCCCGGCCTATCTACAAATTGTACGTGCAGTCTACTTTCGTACAACGTTGTACGAAAGTACTTTCGTACTTTCGAAAGTACGAAAATACGAAAGTACTTTCGTACCTTCTTGCACGTCAGTCGCACGTCTATTAAATACCTTCGTACGAAAGTACCTTCGTACGAAGGTACAGTACTGTATCTTCGTAGTCATTAATTAATTGGGAGTTCGGGTTTATCTGACATATTATAAACTAACTTTGCACTTGTTATGGCTGCCTTCCAGATTTAAAAATAATAAATAACACCAGAACTATTCGTGTGGAGTCGAGGACACCTTTAGTATTTCGTGCATGGATGCAGTTTCATCAGAGGATTTCCGGGAGCACGTGTGTGGCTTCAATAAGAAGTTTTCAGGTCAAATACTTCTGTAGAAGGTCATGGTTGACTAGTAGTCACCAACGAACGCATTTGAGACGTGCCCTTAGAGCTGATACTACTTCAGCATCAATTCCACGCTTGTTACCTGCGACAGGAAGGCGTCTGGCTGAGGTTCGTTTTAAATTTGGTACCATTACCCGGCATATTGCGCAGTCCGAAGTGATCACAGGCAGTCGAAGTACTACGACAAGAAAAGATATTGGCCATCCCAACTGCACGTATCTTAGTTTCACGCAATCATCGCCATTTCATCACTGATTTCGCAAGATTACAGGACACCCTTTACGGTCTTGCCGCGAGTGCTTCATCAGAAAATAGCATAAAAGTATATATTTATATCCTTTGACTTGATTATTGAGGTGGCGTGGCAATTCTGAAATCCTTTTTTACCAAAGAAACTTTATGCAGCAAAACAGCGACCCATAACAGTTCCACTCGCGATATGCGTCAGTGACGCCCAGGTATTGAATGCATAACTTTGAAACAGTAGATTACAAAAAAGAATCAGCTGCCCGCTTTTGTGCGCAGGTCATTACAAAATATGCACATACAGAACACCTTGAAATTGGTCTTCTTGAAGTGAATTTTTCTTTTGACAGTCAAACAGTTAAGCCCAAAATTTTTCTCGCTAACACAGGATTTACTTCCCGGTCCTTTCACAATATTGCTTGCGAGGAAGACTGGATCTTGTCTGACTGTGAGTTCACGTCAATTTACCATTCAAGATGTTTCTCAAGCTGCATGCAGACAGTACTTATTCTCACTCTCTGTTTTGCAGGCACACCTGAATCCTGGTTTGACTTTACTGGTAACTCACTTTTTTTAATCTGCATTTCATAACACTGGATATCGGAGGTTCTTCCCTTATGAACTATATGATCGACCTTTACACCTGGGAATCAGAGTTCCGAATTCGGAATTCATCACGGTACCAGACAGAAATGTTTTACGTTACACGTGCAAGCGTGACTTTCTTCTGTTTTGTAGGCCCTGGCAAGAAAGTATGGTCATGCTTTAGCGTTGACTTCTGCCAATGAAAGTGGGTCCAGTAGCACTCTCGCCGTGCACGAATTCGAAGACATTTGGATCGAGGTAAATCTCGGAAGCAAGTCAGGGACCCCTTTTGCGTCTTTGATGTTTTTTGTGCAGTGTGCCGCTGTGCTGGATGGAGGGCAAATATACTCAGGTAATACATGTCTTAAACCTATGTGTAATTGTTTTGAGTTGATGGATGCAGAAAGAAGTGGTTCCACAATCGTTGACTTGTCAACTCCTGGCACGTTACAAAACTAGAAAATTATCTTCATTAATTTTCATTGTTTGCTACCGAGCTAGGCTGAACTGTCTTTTCACAGGTGAATTTTCCATCTCTCGTCGGTATGAGAATATTCATTGTCCCTCCTCTCTTCAATAAATTTGACTATGAACTCCAGAGGTGAAAAATGTGGAGAGTTGCAGGTAGAAAACTGGGTTGTGACCATAAATGCCAGCCAAATATTACACTTTTTTACGCGCAGGAAAAGCTGAAGACACGGTACAAGCTACGACTCCGAACAGCTGAATAAGGCCTGCCCCTATTTGAAGGCTATTACAATCGTGCTGATGTCGAGGTGGGTTCGAGATATTTTGGTGTTCTTTTTTACTTTGGACCTTCAATTCTTCTGAAGACAAATACGAAGGTGCAGCCATGATTGCGCTCAACTTTTCTGCCTTCTTCTGTACTACTAATTAGCAGTGGAACCACTGGATCTTCTTCCAAATCTTCTGTTGAGACACGTTCAAAACAAGGCTGTGAATTGATTTTTGCTGTCATCCAAGAAGCAAGCTCCGCCACGTCAGTGACTGTATAAACACGACCTCCTATAGCCAGCGTGTATGCAAATTCAGCAAGTAAGCTGGACTGGATTATTCTCCGCCGGTGATTTGCAACCTTAAAGTGAGGGTCTGGAAAAAGGAAGAACAGCTTGGTAAGCTGGCCTTTCCTCATGAAATTAGCGAGATTTTTCATCGTGTTAGAACGAACACATGAGATATTATCATATCTCCCTGGTTGCTCTTGTCTCAGCGCCAAGCATCGTCGTCTGACAAACTGACTTACTTTATCCCGTATCTCAAAGCCGAGATTTAGAGTTCGTGAAAAAAAAACAGTGCTTTGCTTTAATGTGAACCGCCGAAAGTAGACTGCGAGCAAAAAAAAGTCGTATTCAAAAAAAAATACCGACTACAAGGTTGCGTGGGAAGAGTTGCGCTAAGCGGATGAGTAACCCTCCAAACCCACAACCAACATCTGCAAACTGAACCAGTGGTTTCTCAGCGGAGTTGGCATGTATTGAAGCACTCAAGAACTCGCGATACTCTCTCTCCCACTTGTACTCTTGAGGTTTGATAGGGCTGCAGTAAATTTCGTGGACATTAGCTCGATGGTAATACGAAGCTAGCGTGACTTTTTGAAATGTTAAGGACAGTGAAACTCTTGAACGGTAACACATAGAAAGACTTATCTAGTCTTAGAGGGAAAACCATATCGAACGAACTCACGTTGGTATGTGCGAATCGCTCAATGGATTGCAGTGCGCTCGCGCGCGGTAAAACTTCTTGCGAGGCAACGCGTTATCCTGCTCGGTAATATAGAAACTTCAAGAATTCGCTCTTGAACCAGCATTTCTATAAAAATCTTCACCTGGTTGTTTACCGCGGCATTGTCTTGCATCTCAATCTAAGTGTGAAACTTCGTTATCTTCGACTGCCCAAGATATCCGGCGGATTCTTTTCCGAACGGAGGCGGAGAATACTTGTCGAAATCGTGCACGCGTAGAGCAATGGCACTGAAGACAGAGTGGCAGTGCACTAGCTAGCCTACGGATGTGCCTTCTTGAAGGTTCGCTCGACATGCTAGGTCTACGTGTACACGTACACGTAGTACTACGTGTACACGTACACGTAGTACGAAGATATGCTACGAAGACTCCTACCTTCGTACTTTCTACCTTCGTACTTTCGTACCTTCGAAGGTAGATATCTAATAATACCAAAGTGTACGCGCGAGCACCCGCTTTTGGGTTTGAGGACCTCTGGGTTTGAGGACCTCGCGTTAGATGATCAGACTGAAATGCCCATACGAATTTCGCGAGGGGCAACTCGGGATCGATGAATAAATAGTCATACGCGTATTGGCAACTCGCGTGCTCGTATGGGCAATCATTCGTAGATTAATACGTGCTCACGTGTTGTGAAGGATCGACATATTTTTTTGGGGCTTATAGAGGTGGCTTACAGTAATAGATATATTTATTATGGAAGCTTAGCTTTTTAGATATCTATTTATGTGGGCTTATCGTTCGATCGACCATTGAAACTTGTATGAGTATTTTCAGTAACTATTGTACACACATAGTCTACAGCTCTACATACACAGTACTTCCGGAAGTACACAACTACACATAGAGGAGGAGGAGGAGGAGGAGGAGGAGGAGGAGGAGACTAGGGGCAGGAGTAGCCCCCAGCCCAATACCATTATCCCGCTACCCCACTACACCACCACTGTACCCCCACTGTGTGCGATGCGAGGTGGCGACAGCTGCGTCGAATAAATAATAGCCCCCGTTCCGGCAGAGCTTCAGGTTGTACAGTCTATGGGCATTTTGTCTGTAACGTCCTATGAGCGAAAACTAGTCTGTCTAGCATGAATAACCCCGTTCCGGCAGAGCTTCAAGTTGAATTCAGAATGCGCGTAGTGAGGCTCCACACACATCACAACTGTACCTGAACATGTCGTCTGCGTAATTCGTCTAGCCTTCAAAATTTGACATATTTGGGGGGAGGCTACCAAGTACACCGATCCCCCTATGGTGCAATAAAATGTTCCGGAAGTAAGAGTTCCGTACTGTTGTACACGTAGTTGTACGAAGGTATCTATCTACCTTCGAAGATATAGATATTGTTGCTGATATCGATATTGTGGACATCTCGGGCATATTTCGTCGCCACAAAGACCCCACCTGCCACCGCAGCCTCTCGAGCTTTCTGCATACACTCTTCCGCGCATTTCAAGTACTTTTCCCTCAGCTTTACGCGCTTGTCATCTTCATCATCCCCTTCAGATTGTGTAGCATCCGGGGCTGGCGCTTGCGAATCATCCACTGCTGTGCGATTGGCTATCCTCTGCGAAAGTTTCCGTAACCTGTGATCATATTCGAGACGTAGACGAAAAAAAACGCGTTAAAAATGGTCATCTTGGCTTGTGAAAGACGCGAACCAGCGAGGTGAGGATTGGTGCCAACAAAGAAAAAGAGTAGTTAACAAGATCTGGGTGTGCCTGGTACGGGAAACGCGCCTTTGGCTATCCATATCAGCGTTTCACGCCGAAATTTTTATAGAGACGATGTCGATTAGCCACGAAAGGTGTTTGCAGCTTTTAAACCGAAGCCGCGGGCACTAGCATGCGCCCTCCCAGCTCGCGCGCGCGGAATGTGACCTCGCACTCAATCTTCGGCTCGAAAAACGCGGTGGACAGGCGAATTTCGAGCCGAAGATTGAGTGCGCAAAACGAAATCTCACTGTTTTTCCCTCAGGGGAATAGTGAGTCACGTTACAAGGAACGCCAAACGAGGTTCTTTAGGCGAATTCCGCACTTTCCGCGATCGCGAGGGGCGCGCGCGCCAGGAATGTGACTCTTTCAGGACAAAAGTTTTCGGTTGGACAAAACTAATTCTATTCGATACCTTCGTATTTCCGTACTTCATTCGTTCCTTCCGTGCATGCAACGTTAGTTGTACAGTACGTGTACGGATGAGTCTCCGATGTGCAGCAAGTCACTGTAAAACTTGACTTGCTTTGCTGTAGTTGTACACGTACACGTACGTGTACCTACGCAGACCAGAATGCGGTTTTTCAGTCGCGTTAAGCTTTTGATCGGCTTTGCGATGAAAATATACTTTCAAACTTTTTGATCGGAATCCCCGATCGCTTTGATCGGGTCTTTGGTCGGTCGACATGTCCCACAATGGGACATCTGAATGCGACTGAAAAACCGCATTCTGGTCTGCGTAGACAGTATGGCTACGGCTACAGAATGTGTACTACTTTGGGAACTTTATCGTTTCGACAAGCTACTCTTTAAGGTCCTCAACATAGATACCTTTACACTTCCTTCGGAGTCGACCCCGCCTACGAACGCCAATTGCACATTGCGAATTGCCCTCTCCTCTATCGCGACTGAGCGCTTGTTGGCAGGGGTAGCACAACAGAAACTTCTAAATCGAGATCAAGAAATACGCCTTTCAGGCGCTTGCTGATGACTGTCGACTTTAGGCACTCGCACGAGGGTTTAGGTTGTGACTTTTCGCCAGTCAACAACGTAAGTTCATTCCTGTTCGCATTCCCATTTCGCCAACAGCTTGGAATTTTCCTAGCATGTCTGGTCAAGCAACCGTAAAGGTTACCCTTCTGAAGATATGCTCGCAGACAACAAAGTTACTCCATCGTGACAAAGGGTTTTTCCGGCAAAGTCCAGGATGCGAAGTTGTTACAAAGTCAAACACAAATCATTCACGTGCGGAACGTTAACTTTCAGATTTGTTTTAATTTTTTCGTTTAGCCGTCGCATATTTTGTGGACGCTTTTATTCATCAGTCTGTTGTTGCGACCCTGGGTGTGGATTTCATACCTGATTCTTTCCAACGTCTACAATTTTTTGATGATGATGGGGTAAACGTCACCCCGAGAGCTTTGTTGAGAAAGGTTCGTGCAACATGAACATATCACTATGTGGGGGTTTTCCCAGGAAAATGTTGGCGACAGTAGGCAACCTCAGTTAAACTTTCCACAGAGCAATATGGTAAAGAATTCAACTGTGCAAGAGTTTAGCAAGTCACTTTGCCTAATCAGTGCCTCAGAAAACAGTGAGGTAGCCAGTTCCGAAACCACCCAAATCAGGTTTATTTACTTCTGCTAGCTTATCGTTTACATGTTCTGATGAGCATTCTCTTTTTTTTCTTGCAGTCCTGACGACAAATCCCAGAACGAGCTGTCAAAATCTTCATTTTTTTTAAGAAAGGCTTCAGAAACACGTATATCTCTTTTCGAATCGGAAAACTTGTGTTTCTTTTCCCTCCTTGGAAACTGTATTTTGCGGGAGAACCCATCTGGATCGACTGCTTTACATCACAGCTCAGCACATGAAGCGAGGCATGCAAGTGAGCTGCGCACTGATGTTCAAACTCAGACAGTTACTGTCTTCACAACATCAAAGGAAGCACAGCACGTATCCGGGGTCTGCACTACACAGCAGTGCCAGGCTGATGTTTGGATAATGCAGGAGTCTATGCTTGAATATCGTTTGAACGTGCGTGTTCTTTCTTTAATGCCGCTGGGAGTTTTGAAGGCTTAAAAGTTTTTTTATTCTGCAGGGAACTGACCAGGTGTTCAGTAAACATATAATAAATTTAGGAGACTCCATTGCTGGCAATCTCGCTATGGGCACTTGTTCTTTTATTACGCACTCTTCACAGCTATACACAGCTCTGAAGATGTTGGAAAAAGTGATTTTGCAAAATGTTTACCATGAAAAGTTACTAAGCTATCGCGATTATAACTTTTCCAAGGTTGGTGAAGTCCACATCATCGCAAAATTGAAATCACACACGTCTTCTTTGTTTCCAGGATACAGAACAGGAGTTGATTCATCTATGGAACTTCGAATGTGCACTGACGGATGAGCGCAACGTCTCTTGTATGACCTGGAATAAGATAAAGCCTGATATACTTGCAGTAGGCTATGGTGAGTCAAACTTTACTCTTCAGCGTGCTGGCTTGGTAGCGTTTTGGTCTCTCGAAAACCCAGAGAGTCCTGAGTGGACTCTCAGTACTCACGTTGGAGTCACTGCAATGGCATTTTCCTCTTTAGACTTCAACTTGCTTGCTGTTGGGCTTTACGATGGCACGGTCTCCATCTACGATGTCCGTTCTCCAGCAGATGAAGCTATTTTGGAGAGTGGGCATGGTACACCAGGAAAGCATAGTGACCCTGTCTGGAAACTTTGCTGGACAACACACGAGTCAGATCAAGAAGAAACCATCACTTCCATATCAACTGATGGCCGCGTGGCACGCTGGAGCTTCAAAAGGGGACTAAAGTACCATGATTTATTAAGAATTAAGCACACCAATAAAAAATCAACAGCAACAGCTACAAGCTCTAGTAAACTATCTACTCACACAGATGCATGTATAAGTCGACATGGAAGTGGGACATGTCTAGATTTTTCCTCAAAGAACTCTTCGGTGTATGTTGTAGGTACAGAGGATGGGATGCTGTACAAATGTTCCTGTTCGCATAGTGAACAGTATTTGCAGAGTTACTACGGCCACAGTGGGCCTGTTCATCAAGTTAGATGGTCACCATTTGCAAGTAATATTTTCATTTCTGCTTCAGCAGACTGGACCATAAAGCTGTGGGATGACGCAAGGTCGTTTCCAGAGTTTACTTTACAGTCGGGTTGCCATCAAGTTTCAGATGTCTGCTGGTCGCCGATAAATTCTACGGTATTTGCCTCAACAACTTCAAGCGGGAGATTAGAAGTCTGGGATCTATCGGTATCTACTCTCAAACCGGCAGTGTCATCAGATGCTTTCAATGAAAAATTGACATGCCTGTCATTTGCTAATACCTCGACTATAATTGCTGTTGGTGGACAAAGCGGAACTGTGGGTGTTTTCCGAGTTCCAGGAGTAAACGTGCCAAATTGCAGTGACGGTATTCGATTGAGGGTGGCCTTGTCAACTAACTTCTAAGTCTTGTGTACTTTACGTTTACCCAGTATATGGTTGCCCCTAGTAATATCTTTGATGTTTTTGTTGTCGTAGTCAATCTTTCTCAAGAATCTCACTTTGGCACAGATAACTTTTTCTCAAGTTTCTGGTTTAAAAGTCTTCCAGGTCACAGGTCACGATCCACTTAAGAACATATTTCAAATAAAAAAATGTGACTTGTGAAGTTACAGCCCAACGTAAATGTGCTGATCTCAAATTCATAGAAACAGTGAACTCAATAGCTCTATTTTAGTTAAATCAGAGGTTTTCTTCATCACATACATTACGCACTACAAGTAGATGCACCCGTACAGATTCAGTAAAGAGCAGGATAAACTTCATTCAGGCAGAGAGGAAGACAGGCCAATAGTTTGAAAGATAGCGCAAGATACTTACCATAACGGAGTTGGTAATCTTCAGGACAACGTGTCCTTCAGCATGACGATACTTCAGTATATAGCGAACCTAGCGTTTTTTTTCCTTAGAAGAGGTCACTAGTTCACTCGGGACACATTCTCACCCGGCCGGGATCAACGTGAAAAAGTGCTGACGCCTTTTCGTTGAAGTCCTCAAAGTTTGCAGCGCAAAGAATTCTCGAATGAGAGCATGATGAATAATCTCCTGAGGATGCCATCAGGGCAACGGCTCGGAAGAACACAAAACTGAGAATATTTCGTCCTCAGAATTCGGTTCCCGCGGGTGGGAGTCCCGTGGGGTTAACTGTTCATATCCTGCAAGACAATAAAATAGGCCCTAGTAGCTAGCTAGTAGCTACCCTACACGTGTACGAATAAACTACCTTCGGAGGTACTTTCGTACTTTCGTACTTTCGTACGTGTACTTTCGAAAGTACTTTCGTACTTTCGAAAGTACCTTCGTAGTACAGTACGATAGTACGCGAAAGTACGAAAGTACTTTCTACGAAAGTACGAAAGTACGAAAGTACCTTCGAAGGTAGCCCTAAGGTATGCAGCGTTGCACTGTACAGACGGAAGTACGGAAGAAGTACTTCCGTACTTCCGTACTACGTCGACCCAACGGTCACCTACCTTCTACCCGGACACCTCGGGTCACTTTTCCCTAACCAGCCTCTATCTGGTTCCATTGTCGTTATTACATAATGTGCGCATAATGTACGTGTACTGAATTGTAGTAACTCCGAGAGATAGATAAGCTCAAGGTTCTACCTAGCTAGCTAGCTAGCTACTTTCGTACTAGATTAGCGCCTCCGCCGCGCGTCGGTAGTTGGGAGAAGGGGGCAAGGCGCGGCAGTGTATTTAGTCTGAAAAGTACAAAAGTTCGTGTATTGGTTTGAAAATGGTTTTCATCGGAAGAGTTCATCATCTAGTCCCGTGGCACGTTTTTGCATACGGGGCTCCAAACGCATTTGATAGGCTGAAATTTTCGTACGTAGGTCCGGGAAAACCCCTAGCCCTCGATGGGAGAAGGTAAACCTTCTCCCAAATAGCTCACTAGTACACTTAATGTCACCTAAGGCACGCTAAACGGCGTACTTTAGTAACTGGTATCGGCTATTTTGCGTTCGAATCCCGTTCAAGCTTGTTGACAAGCTGAACAGTGAACAGTTAATGTTCAGTCAACGATTTCGTTGAATGTGCGTTGCGTTATGCGACGCGGATAAAACTGAATAGTAGTAACTCCGAGAGATAGATATCTCAAGGTTCTAAGGTACGAAGGTAGATAGCTCACTGTGTGTAGATATTATTACACAAAAACTGAGCTCTAACCCATCCGGGCAAAACATGTGAACATCAGCGAGCAACCTAGCGAGAAAAAGCGACCGGGAGTCGCTGAAAAAACTCGCGAGGCATCCCTTGGAGTCCTCCGACGGCATCATCCAGGGGGTAGTGCATCTCATCCGACGAGGCGGCAAGGTCGCGAGCGAAAAAAGGGCGGGAAAACGCTACTTCGACGTTGCTGCGGCGCTCTCGGAGGAGGGCATCTGCATCTTCTTCACGCTCACCTGCTGTGACGCGTGGCATCCCTTGGAGTCCTCCGACGGCATCATCCAGGGGGTTAGCTCACTACACGTACACGTGTACACTATTGTCACAATGGCACGCAAAACACTGTACTGTACTTTATTCTAGTGTACGTGTACGAGTACCAGTAGTGTACTTCACGGAGACTAAGAAATACACACACACGGTACAACGTTGCACAGAAGCTACCTTCGAAGGTATTTGCCTCGTCGCTACCTTCTACTTTCCTAAGCCGGTCTTCTACAAACGATGGTGGCTGCGCTGACGACGTTTGGTGCGTTAAACACATCGTCGTGTATCCAACGCAAACCACAGCGTGTGAACTACCCTGCGCTATTCGGTAGGTGCACCACTTCTTGCACAAAAGCCGAGGTGTACAGTGGACTTGTCATATGCACTGCAGTTGAATCTGACAACCAACACGCTCCTTCATCTTTGGCACCAAGGGTCGATAAGGTCGATTGTGGAATATGGAATGAAACAGATGAAGAGCTCGTCAGACGGTCAAAGAAGGATGCTGAGAACGCGTACAACATGTCCCTGCTCCCCGTGCGTAGTCTCGACGAATTTCTGAAGTTGACTGGTGTAAAAGAGGAAAAGCTGTCAAATATGGCTGCAAAACGTTTCAACCTCCTTGGGCTAACACTTTCGGAGTTAAAACGGTTTTCCGCTGACATTGGTCTTCCAGCATATCGTGGCAAACAGCTGCGTGATCACATTTATGCTGGACCTCCCGTACGTTACATCGACGATCTCGTCTCGCTTCCGAAGGCGACACGTGCTGCACTGCTGGCTGCTGACGTGCATATCGGTCGATCATCCGTCCATCATGTCGTCGTTGATTCCGATGGCGTCGTTAAGCTTCTATTGCGACTCGGGGATGATAAGGTTATCGAGACTGTAGGCATACCATCCTTAGAGAGAGGCAAGGACCGACTCACGGCGTGCGTCTCCTCCCAGGTAGGTTGCCCAATGCGTTGCACGTTCTGCGCAACAGGCAAAGGAGGCTTTACGAGGAACCTAGCACCACATGAGATTGTGGATCAGGTGTTATCGTTAGAGGAACACTTTGGAAAACGCGTCACCAACGTTGTATTCATGGGTATGGGTGAACCTCTTCTGAATACCCCAAACGTATTACGGGCGTATACTGCTTTAAACACAGAAATTGGAATTGGGGCGAGACACATAACCATTTCTACGGTAGGGGTGCGTGGATCACTACAGATGCTAGCCGGTGCCCGACTGCAGAGCACCCTGGCAGTATCGTTACATGCTCCTAATCAATCACTCCGCGAGGTGCTCATACCGAGCGCCAAGTCATATCCGCTGGGTGAGCTCTTGAATGACTGTGAACAGTATTTCATTGCAACCGGTCGCCGTGTCACGTTTGAGTACACTTTACTGGCTGGGATCAATGACTCCTCCGAGCAAGCTGTGGAACTGGCAGAGTTGCTACACAAGAAAAAGCTTGCTTCACACGTGAATCTCATCCCATACAATCCAGTGCATGATGCACCAGATTTTGCGAGACCAGATCGAGCCACTGTTTTCAAGTTCAAAAACATTTTAGAAGAGATGCAAGTGCCTGCCAGTATACGACAGAGCAGGGGACTTGAGGCGGCAGCTGCCTGTGGTCAGTTGCGCAGCTCATTTCAGAAGATATCACCTGAAATGTCAGATTAGTCAGGCTAGCCCTTTCGATGACAAGATTAGCTCATCTAGCAAACGTTTTCAGTATGAGCAATTTTTTGGTTATTTTTTCTTCCTTGCGATATAGTTCACCTCGCTGATGATGACAGCGTCTAGCATGACAGATTCCCGTAAGTCCGCGCTCACATTCAACCAAGCAGGATCTTCTGGCTACATGTAGTATCGTAACTGATAGATACTATTTTTGTTGCTAAAAGTTACTTCCGTATTTTGTTACCTTCGAAGGTATATGGCATGTACCTGTACATGTACATACACATACTGTACGTTTGTAAGTTGTCTGTACGTTGTACGGCTGTACGTTGTGCGTGCATGATTGTACCTTCACGTACTTCCGTATTTCCGGAAGTACTTCCGAAGTACACGCATGTCAGATTCCCACAGTTACACGACTACATGTACACGTACATCCATGCTAATAAAATACAAAATATGAATTCTATATTCGTAGGTGTGCGGACGACTTTAGTCTTCGGAAGTATAGATAGCGTGGAAAGTAGCGTGCGTGCATTAAGTACTATCGGAAGTACTTTATACGTATTGATTGATGTGATTGATTGGATGTGATTGATGATACTTTTGTACAGTACATTATTGTAGTGATCCGGAAGTATCACCGACGTTGCATATGAATATACCTTCGTACTTTCGTACCTTCGAAGGTAGTTGTTATTATAACATATCATACATAATTCCGGAAATATTTAATGTACCCTGTACCTTCGTACGTACGTACGAAGGTACCTTCGTATTTATTGCCTTGCACGACGTATTAAGGACCTTTTTAAAAAAGTCGCTGAGGGGTCCGAAAACCGTTTTGTAGGCCTCTAAAACTCGCGAAACTTTGATAGGGTATCATCGACATGATGGACAACATCGTGACAAAGTTTCAAATCAATCCGCGCAGCGACGGCGCGTGGGCGCGTACGAAAGTACGTTTTTGTCATCTGTATGCGTATTTAATTTAAATTTCGTACTTTTGGCACGGGAAATTTAATTAGCGGACCGTGACCTTAAGATAGATACCTTCGTACGAAGGTACCTTGCTTGCTTGCTTCGTACGAAAGTACTTGTAGCCCTCGCAGTGGTACTTCTGCGACTGACACGTAACGTGTTCGGGCTTATCACTGGTTTACACTGGACTTTTCTTGCTGCTTGGTTCAACTTTCGGAGATGTCAAGCGAAAGAAAGCTGAGGAGTGCCCTTGAAACAGTTTGTGTCGAACATTTTATCTTTTCAAGGTAATTAACTTCAAGGTGTTTTTCTCTGCTTTGCCTGTTTCTGTACTGACAAACTCGAGTTCAGAGAAGCAGCAACATTGAACACTCAAGAAGTGCGAGCAATTGCTCGCATTCAGAGTCAGTGGCGCTCCTACTCGATACGACAACAATTTAAGAGGTTAAAGATTGCAAGTCTTCGTATACAAACATGTTTTCGCGGCTTCTGTGGCAGAAAGCGAGCGCACAGCTTCTCCTTAGAGGCAAGCTGTCTTTTTTGTTGACTATGCTTTGTTTTACACGAAACACTCCACGATTTCGCTTAAATGATGTGTAACTCTGTTGCATGTGCAGCGCAGTTAGCTTACGTTGAAAGGCTGAAGCACTTTCATCGAGCTGCAACGGAGATACAGAAATGCTGGAGGGGAAGTTCGAGCAGACGTCGAATCCACGATTTCTTCAGTCGAAAGTTTTATCTACAGTCTGTTTTTGTTCTCGATCAAGATTTTCGGCAACGTATGTACAACCGTTATGATAACATAATGGGCTGCCAACTTCGAAGAGAAGTAGGTGTTTTTATTTCAATTTGCAGGAGCCTTTCTTATCATAATTCCTTTTTGGCTTTAGACTTCTTCTCGCATGGTTGACTCCAGTGTGCATCTTGCTTCAACAGAAGTTTGCCTCGGTGTTTACGACTCACCATTCTCACCAGCCTTCGATAATCGATATTAAGCTGTGCAGTAGTCTATGACAGGCACGCGTCTTCATCTGGATCCTTCGCTTGATCGAATTATTAGATAGGAGTAGTTTCGAAAGTACAGTTTACTTAATCTGAACAATTTTATGTTCTCTGGGCCATGCGTACAGCAGGACGAAAATGTTTCAGAGTTCAGAGGCATCATAAACTTGGCGAAGCGCTAGTAAAAAATTACCATCTTCTACATGCGTCTGCCTTCGAAGATAGCCTTAGTAGTGTATTCTCAATTTAATTCTTAACCTAAAGCCTATAGCAATCAAGGTTTCAAGGTGTAGACTGCACAACATCGTACTTTTAAACAAATACTACGAAAGTAACTTGTATGGAGGTACAGAATACGATATTTGTATTTCTGGTAAATTTTTCCTTACTTGTCTCTACGTGTAACCGAATCATAGACAGTAAGACCACCAGTATACGATCGAACCAGATATGCAGGAATGCAGTAATTGTTTCTTTTTCAGAGGGGATTGGAGGGGGAGGGGAGAGATATTGGTGACAGTACTGAAGAGGTATCGATGATAGGTTTGAAGGGAGAGTGAAGTCAGGAAAGTCTGCCTTGCCATGAAATACTTGATCGTCGGGTAGCCCTGCACGCCCATCTTCTGGCATGTCCCTTGACCGCCTGCAGTGCAGTCTACGTCGACGATGAGAACACTGTCGTGAGTACTGCCGTAGTGCGACCCCAGATCGTCCCAATCTTGTTTCATAGAATTACAGTGTCCTCACCGCGGCGTGAGGAACTTCACAAAAGCGTTCTTCCCAGAGTTTAGCACCGCGGTTTGGAGAACGCCAGATCTCGCGTGGACGGAATGAGTAGACAAATACAAATACATACACCAATAACTAAATGCAGATAATGCATCTTGTCGAAGCAGTGCACAATATGGGCTCATTGAAGAGTGTGAACTTGTGTATCTCAAGATACAACGCGTTACATAGACTAGTAAATGTTATGATGTGGACTTATGCGACGCTGGCAGCTTGGAGAGATGTTGTACAACTCTTACATCTGAAGGCGGTGGACCAGGCGGGAGCGGAGGCGCTCCTCCTCCAACTAGTCTGCATGTGCGTTGTTCACTTTTCTGCTTAGTTAAGTCCAAGTGGTGCCGCTGCAGGTGTGAGGGAGCACCATGCAGATGGCCAGGGCGACCAATCAAAGCCGAATCACTTATCGAAGGGTGTTCACTAGAACTTCGGGGATGCCGATATCTACAGTTCGGTCCATGGATGCAAAAACCGAGTTTAAACATGTTGCAGTCTTTAACATCCTCTAGAGAATGCTTAAAGGGGCAATCTGGTTCCTTGCATTCGCTGTATTTGGCAAAAAAACGACAAGTAGGCATTCGTTGCTTATCAAATTGGTGCAAGAAACCACAGTGGTTGCCTTTCATGCACAATCCACGAAGCCAGTGACGGCATACGGTCTGAAGGGAAAAAGAAAAAAATCGTTGAACGTCTAGAAAATCAGAAATGCTGACAGTACACTCGCTGCGTCAAGGATGTATGTACCTGGCGATAATTTTTTCGGGCGTTCTCAGGCATTGATTGCGGCGCCTCTTCTGGTTGTTCCAGGTCAGCATTCAAATCATTTTCAAAGTCGAACTGAAATTCGAGGTCTTCCATTGTGTGAGAACAACTTGCGACGCGCTTCGTAGTTTCCTCGTCGTTCACATTTTCTTCAAGTGAAGTACACACTACACAAGTACACATGTGCCTGGGCTTAATATCTACTGTAGCTCTTGTACCTTCGTAATATCTAGCCCTTGTATCTTCGTAATTCGTTCGTATCTTCGTTCTGTACGAAGGTAACGTGTACGTCTACAACGTACAGTACAACATTGTTATGTACGAAGGTACTTTCGTACTTTCGTACGTAAATCTGTACGCTATTATCCACATGCATTTCTTTTTTACCTTCGTACGAAGGTAGTTCACACGTACGAAAGTACGAAGGTACAACGTTGTACACGTACACGTAAGTTGTTACTGTAAATTGTACACGTACGGATATTTATTTGATATTTCGGGGAAAAGTTTATCTTTTTACAGTTGCTGGCTGTAATAAGTCAGCTTATCTCACACTCGCTGTACAACACGAACACCCCTAATATTTGGCCGAAAGCGTAGCGTACGTAGTCACTGCGTTGGCCCTAGTTGTCAGGGCCTGGGCCTACATTCGTATACTGTTGTTTTACAACCTCTGCTTGCAGTAGTCTTGCAGTGCTCTCAGCCCTTTAAGTCGAGCTTTGAGCGTGCGACACGTCATCATTTCATACATCATTTCATACGTTTTTAGCTTTAAAAGCGCGCTCCTATTGGCTTGAATGCCTCGGGGCAATCAGAAAAAACACGTGGCAACTCGAAGGCACTCGTATGAATCGAAGATACAAGATACACACTACACGGTGTACAGCTGTACACGTACTCTAATCTACACGTACTGTACACGTACGTACACGTACAGGTATATTTTCGTACGAAAATAGACACGGAAGTACTTTCGTACGTTGTACTTTCGTACTCACGTACCTTCGAAGGTACGAAGGAAGTACGAAAGTAATCGCAATACAATAATAACGCCACTGGCTCAATCCTTGTATCCAAAACAATATGCGCGCACCGTTGCGCTCGTCACCGACCTCGGGAACCGCATCTCTGGCGCGCCCATCTCGTACGCGCTCAGCAACGCATGTGCACTTCACGCCGCCCCGGCACAGCAAGCTTGCGACGCTCGTACCGGAATCATGGACCGCATCGTGGAGTTGATCACTGCGTGAGAGGCTTGCTCGTACTCTCCAACGTGTTTTGTCCTGACGGGATCGAGCTGAGTGATTACTCGTAGCCTATCAACTTTTACTCATATCGGATATGAAGGTGTCGATAGTGTATAGCTGTATACAGTACATGTACAGCTACTTCCAGATGTGTAGGGCTACACGAGTGCTACACGTACATGTCGGCAACACGCACTCGCTCTCGCGCTGTTGTACTGTACCGGTTGTACTTCCGTACGAGTTTATGTGTACAGTACGTTGTACTGTACCTTCGTACACGAACTGTACAGTACACGTAAGTTTTAACAACTTACGTACGCATGATTCGAACAGAATTCGAACATTGTGTACGTGTAGTGTGTACGTGTACAGTACGTGTAGGTCGTGTACGTGTACTGTACCTTCGTACATGATCAGATAGAGGACTAAATCTGGTGTAAATAGGTGTACAATGGTGTACACTGTACACTGTACAGTAAATAAATACCTTCGAAGGTACGAAAGTACTTTCGTACCTCGGTACCTTGGTACACTGTACAGTATGATACCTTCGTACCTTCGAAGGTACTCTATCTACTTTCGTACGAAGGTACCTCGGTATGATACCTTGGTACAGTATGATAAATACCTTCGTAAAATGACAACTACGAAGGTACCTTCGTACGAACGTGTACGAAGGTATGTACGAAGGTACGAATAGTCTAATATCAATACTCAGTTGTCCCTTCCTTGCAAACAGACGACAAGCTGCAGATGTTCTTTCTAGCATCCAAAGCGCCGGTGCTGGCGGTGCGTAGAGAAAACTTTGCAGGCTCGTATCGATGGAGCGGCGGAGGTGCGCGGAGGCCCCCGGGACGAGCAACTTCTGGAGGAGCAGCGACCACGAACAGCGATGCCTCCGGCGTAGGGGACGCTAACAAGATACCAGCGTCGAATTTCGGCATACTTCAGCACGAAAATATGAATGAATCTGCCTTCGACGATTCGAAGGTGGGTACGAAGCTTCCCTCAGGGTGCTTTGATTCAAGTGATGTACAGAGGACGACAACAGAAAGCACGGCAGCACAGGGGCAAAAAAGTAAGCGAACGGTCCGACGCCTCAAGAAGAACGCGATGGTTACCGCTGTAGCTGCGGGACAAAAGCTGCAAGCATCCGAAATTGAAATCACGACGCATGTTAGAAATGAGCGCAGAGAGAGGGAGCAGTATGCTGCAGACAAATTCAGAAAACTAATCAAACGAAATGCTGTCACATGTGCTGATGAAAATAAGCGAAAGCCAGTTGCAGGTATTGAAAACGTGCGAACTCCTAGAAGTAATACTGAATCTGAAGGGTTGGAACTCGGTGTTCCGGAAATCTTAGAAGATGAGACGCCTGGGCAAAGACTACGGAGACTGTTTCAGGAGAAGCGTGCACGAGGTTTGAATCGTCTCCGAGACAAATTTGCGGAACAAATAGTAGATGAGCTGTCTGCGAGTCAAACAAACTCTGTTTCAAGCAGTGGGGCAAAGCCTCAGGGTTTGCGAGAAGGAAACACACGGCAAGATGCTGGAAAACCAGATGATAATAAATCAGGAGATGACTATCAAATAGCCAGCAACCAACCACCTGACAACAGCATTGACCCATTCAAGTTAATCCCTGGTGAGTACATTGTCCACCGAAAATATGGGATCGGAAAATTTCTTGGCTTCCGGAGAATTACAGTTGGCGCTTCGAATATAGCTGGCGGTAAGGATGAACCAAAGCCCCGCATCGGATACCTGTTTATAGAGTATGCAGACCAGCAGGCCAAAATAAGACCGGAGAAAGCTCGAAGCCAGCTCTACCGCTATTCCTGTCCAGGGTCATA
>NW_003315883.1:2114152-2166005 GCF_000151265.4 Micromonas pusilla CCMP1545
CACATTCGGCAGCTTGTGGTGAATCAGATGTCTCTTTACTTGAAACGACTTCACTGCATCCGGGCACCTTATACTCCACCCTGTGAAGACATATACAAACGGTTCAATGACAGTTTTTCGTACACTCTTACTCCAGATCAGGCCACGGCAATAAGGGACTGCTATGATGATCTTTCCAAGCGTGATACTCCTATGGATCGAATCGTGGTTGGAGACGTTGGCTTCGGAAAGACAGAAGTTGCGATGCGAGCAATATTTAGGGTATTATCGAGCGGGGGGCAGGTTTTTGTCCTTGCACCAACAACTGTGCTGGCCAAACAGCATGCGGCAACGATTAGTGCGAGGCTCGAAATATTTGATATGTCGGTTGAATTACTGAATAGAAACGTCAAGGAAAGCTCTCGACTGGCCGTCTTGCAACGTTGGATGATGGGGAAGACTGATGTGGTCGTTGGAACGCATCTTATGCTTAACTTGCCTCCTGAAAATTATAAGAGACTAAACCTCCTGGTGATTGACGAGGAACAACGGTTCGGTGTAAAACACAAAGATCAGATTTCCGCTTTGAAAGCAACCGTAGATGTATTGACACTGTCTGCAACTCCCATTCCTCGAACCTTACACATGGCAATTACGGGATTTCGTGATGCATCTCTTGTAACAACCCCTCCTCCAGAACGTCGACCAATAAATACTCAGCTACAGGTATATAATGAAAAAACAGTGTGCGATGCTATACAATTTGAACTTGACCGCGGAGGCCAAATATTTTATGTTGTGCCTAAGATTCAAATGATTGATGGTGCACTGCAGCGTTTGCAAGGATTGTTCCCATGCCTACGAATCATGAAAGCTCACGGAAAGATGAAGGGCGATCAGCTCGACATTGCCATGGATTACTTTGCGTGTGGCAAGGCTGATGTGCTCCTCTGCACCACGATTGTTGAATCTGGACTTGATATACCAAATGTCAATACTATCATCATAGAGGAAGTACAACAGTTTGGTCTAGCAAGCTTGTACCAACTTCGAGGGCGCGTTGGCCGCGCTTGTCGGCAGGCATATGCTTATATGTTCCACGCAGATATCGGGGACCTGCGTAGTGAAGCACAGGAACGCCTGCTTGCACTCGAAGAATGCTGCGGCCTAGGAGAGGGTTTCAAGTTAGCAGAGCGTGACATGGCTATACGAGGAGTCGGCACTATTTTTGGGGAAAAGCAGAGCGGTCAAGTTGACAACATCGGTGCTGACTTATACATGGAATTCTTGTACAATCAATTGGAGCAGATAGAGAAGCTTAAACTGAATCCAATGAAGCCACAGAATGTTGTGACACCAGACTTCACTGAGCTATCACCCATCAGTGACTCTTACGTGATAACAGCAGATGTTCGGAACTTGGCCGAAAACTCCCTGAATGCATCTCGCTCAATTTCCGAGGTAGAGAGTGCGATTTCATCGCTCGAGGCGTGCTTTGGCGTGCCTGACAAAGTTACGTCAGCTGCATTTAACTTTTTTCGGTTGCGCGCTTTGGCAGGAGAGCTCGGGGTGACGCACATCGTGTTGGATGCACGGGCTGGTGTATTAGATTTTGTTGTCAATGCTGATCTTGAAGTAATCGAGATGCTGGTAGAAAATTTGGATGAAGTGTACCGCAAAGATTTCAAGGTAACCAAGACAGGGTTCAGATGTGTTTCGTTGGGAGGTGCACCAAAGGACGTTGCAGTGGCCCAAGCAATCTGCACCCTGAGGCGAGTGGCAGAGTCCCTGCCCAGTTTCTTAAAGTATTTATAGATTTCTATCTGTAGGCGGTTCACTGTCTTGGTATGAGGTCAGCTTATTATAACCATCTGCAAGAAACTATTGGAGGACCTAGACTTTGAGTTTATTTTTAATGTAAAGTAGGTCGGGGGAGCACTCAGTTACATATTTCTCCTGCTGCTGAGTGTGCTTTGATCTGCTTTCGATTTTGCGTTCAGCATATGAAGACTTAGCACGTATACACGTACTCGCAAATTCAAAACCAATTATTTGTGCATGCTGAGGTTTAATTGTTTTGCTATTTTCCGGATCAAACGTGCCTTGGCCACATATCCAAGTGCTGGAGGATACAGGTAAACTTCAAATCCTATCTGTCCTGTCCTGTAGTTTGGTCTGGACAAGCAATATGGATATTTATTTACTCAATTATCAGTGGATGTCCCTTGAGAGCCATAATTTGATGAAAGCCATTCGCGTTGAGCATTCATTCGGCACCTAGCACTTCGTTGAAGAAGCACTCACCTGGAAAAGTTGTTCATGTGAAAGTTATGCGCGAAAAAAAGGAACTCACCTGACAGACCTGCTGAAGTGTACATATCATTTAGGCCAATGCCGACTTCCTTTATGTCATCAGAGAACCAAAAGTCAGGGTCAGAAATCGGCGGTGCGATGCGAAGGATCGCTGGAATTTCACGTTCTTCATAAGACGTCCAAGGAGCATGTCCACTAGCCCGTGCAAGAGTTGCTGCTGAGGAGCTATGAACACGAGACGGAGAAGGAGTCGCTCTGCCGGCACCTTGTAACGAATGGTCGACACTGAATGTAAACAATCAGAAACCTCATATGAATTCCCAAGTAGAACGAGCTGTGAAGTACAGACTTACGGTGATTTTTTGAAATGAACCTCTTTTGAGCTCTGTCCACTCACGTTATCGTGCAGTGAGACAAGAAAAACTTCGACTGGTCCTCCTTTAGATTTCAAGAAGATTCGATATCTCTTGTTAGGAATTTCCATCCTGTCATCTGGATCTGGAACTTCAAGTGTAGTTCCATGGGGTGCACGAACGGCGACTAGGGTTTCTGAGCGAAAAGAAAAGAAGTCTTTTATGTCTTCCTCTGAGACGAAGAGGTTTCCCTGGGTATAGATAGATTTAGTACTCTCAATTTGCTTTGCCACATATATTGACCTTGTGAGCGGGATCTTCAAGCAAAACATGCATACTCCTTCGCATGTTCTGTATATGCTCGTCGAGGTTGATTTCGTCATTTTGCATGCTTCTTATCTCTTCCTGTCAAAATGAATACCTTTCAACTTTTGTATAAATAGGAAAATTGCTTAGTACCGTCACTGTTGATAGGCCAGATTTCAGTCCGAATGACTGTGGAGGTAAAACTTTCCATTGAATATTATTTTTTGATTTCTTTTCTATAAGACCGATGCCCTCCAACACGTTCGTAATATCGTATATTCGCCTTTTCTGGACACCGAGAGACTCCGCGGCTCGATTCAGATTTATTGTGCCTTCCTCGGCTTTTTCGAGGAGAAAGACGAACTTTTTTGTGAGTAAACTTAAAGAGCTGTAAGTCAGATAGGTGAGCACCGGGACACTTCAGACAGAGACGAACATAGGCACATTACCTGTCGTATCGGCACGTAGATCCTGTGGGCGTTTGCATGATTTTATACAACGCTTCTGAACGAAATATGGAAAACTTGCATCGTAAAAATGTTGTACCGATGTGTACGTGTACACGTACGTGTACAAGTTGTGTACATTCGTACGAAAGTGCCTTCGAAGATACAGTAAATACTTTCGTACTTTCGTATTTATTACCTTCGTATTTCCGTACGAAGGTATCATAGTGTGTACGAAGGTACTTTCGTACCTTCGAAGGTACCTTCGTACCTTCGTATCTATTTCCGTACACGTAGGGCCTACAGTACAACGTTGTACTTTCGTACTTCCGTATCGGATATCTATTTCTCAGTACTTCCGTAGTGTATTCTATTGTACATGTACAACCGTGTGCTGTAGGGCTAGCTACACGTACACGTATCATATCTTCTAGTTGTATCTATCTTCGTACGAAGGTATCGATATGTACAACAGTAACGCGGTGTACAGCTGTACACGTGTAGTTGTACATGTGTACAGAATGACTACCTTCGAAGGTAGCTGTTCCGATAAGTTGTTAATAGTCTCTAGAAACACAACACAACGCCCACCGTATCCTCCGCACGGTCGACAGACCCGTGTAGGCCAACACCGGTTGTACACATACAACACGTTATATCAACAATATCAACGCCTTCGAAGGTACGAAAGTACTTCCGGAAGTACCTTCGAAGGTACGGAAGTACTTCCATATTGATAACTTTTAGTGTACACGTGTACACGTACTGTACAGTAGTTGTACAGTGTACGTGTACGTGTACGTAGCCCTATTTTATTTTCGGAAATAAAATTGCAAGGATTTTATTGTACTGTATGTAGCTATGTACTGTACGTGTACAGCTGTACAGTGTACACGTGCGTGTACTGTACGTGTAGTCGTGTACTGTACGTTGTACCGTACGTGTAGGGCTACACGTACAACGTTGTACGTTGTACGAAAGTACTTTCGAAAGTACACGTCAGGGATACAGTACGTACCGTTGTACAGCTGTAAAGGAGGAGACTGGTTGCACTTTTTTTTTGCTCCTCCTCCCCCTTCGCGGACTTGTTCCCGCGTGGATGGCAATAACCCTTTTTTGTCAGACTGACCCCAAACGTTAAGAGTAGTTTTATTTGTACTCGTATGGGCTATTTGGTTAGAGTGTGAATAAATACTAAAAATCTCTGATGTGAAAATAATCGAGAATTATTTAAAACCGGCGACAGGTTCAGCTCACCCTGGAAACCCCAAATCCGCCCTGCTTTTGGGGGTCAGTCGACCCAACGGTCACAAATCAACCCGGTCATGCCCCCCGGTCACTTTTACTCTGCTCAGCCTCGTACAATATTACACGTGCGTGTACACGACTTGTACAAGTCTTGTACACGTACAGTAGTGTACAGTACATTGTACTCGTATCCTCATTACGTTTACACGCTTCAGCGCGCGGCGAACGGCCGCCGCCTCGCGCCTTCTCGCGCGTGCGCTTCCGAAACCTGCGCGACCGCCCGTCTGCGCGTCCGTCCGCCCGCGCGTTCGTCGCGATGTTGACCGAATACGAGCGAAAGCGCGAAGCGCGGATCGCGCGCAATCGCGCGATCCTCCTCGCGCTCGTGGGCGACCTCCCGAACGCGCTGACGACGACGCCCTCGCCGCCGCCGCGCGCGAGGGTGAAGGCGAAGGAAAAGCGTGCGCGAATCGCGATCGACCTGGAAGACCTGCGACGGTCGGACCGCGTTCGACGCCTCCCCGCGCGCGTGTACACGACGTTCGAGCGCGACGAGGATCTGGGCGACGACGCCGCGCGACGACGCGCGGCGAGCGACCTGCCGAAACCGAAACCGAAACCGAAACCGACGCGCGTCGCCGCGGTCGCGACCGCGTCCGCGAAGGCGAAGTCGCCCGCGGCACCGCCGGCGAAGGGGGGCATCAAGACGCTCGTCGTGCGCGCGCGCGCGTTCGCGGCGAATCACCTCGGCGCCTCGATCGGCGACGGCACCGGCGCGAAGAAAGCGGCGGTGATTCACGCGCTCGCCGCACCGCGTCGCGACGCGCGATTTTCAAAGTACAGCGGCATTCAGGAGTTCAAAAACGTCGTGTGCCTGTTCGTCAACGTCGGGGATAAGAACGGTAATGCGTACGACAACGTCTTCACGCACGCGGGTGGAAGGATCACGTGGTTCGCGCAGCCACGGCAGACGGAGGTTCGTTCGCGTTTCGTCATTCGGTTTCAGAGTGCGCGCTCTCCTCTTCGCCCGCGACGCCAGCGGTCTCGTTCTGATTCTGGCCGACCGCCGACGCGATCGATCGCGCCCTCGCTCACGTCATTCCTTCTCACCGCCTGCCCTGTTTCCTGTCATCGTTCACCACATCAAGGCGACGCCCGTGATCGAGCGCATCTTGAACGCCGCGGGTCCGAGCGTCGACGGGTCCACGGCTCGTTTGGCACGCGAGACGGCGCCGGCGGCGTTGTCTCCGCGCGCGTCCATCGCCGACGCCGCGCCGGCCGACGACGACGCGGAGGGGCGAGTGGACCCCACGACGACGACGACGAGGGATGCAGATGCAGATGGGGATGAGGACGCGAAGGAACCGCCGGCGTGGCCGCTTCACCTCTTCGCGCGCATGGAAGGATGCGAGTACGTCTACTGCGGCCGCCTGCGCGCGCTCGAGCACGACCCGAGGAAGGTTCCGATGAAGTTTACGTTCCGACTGCTGGACGCGCCGCTGCTGCGGCGCAGCGACGACTTTTTAGGTGCGCGCCGTTCCTCGAGGATCCCTCCCGGCGCTAAACCCGGTCGTCTCTCTTCGCCGCGCGCGTCATCTTCGCCCCAGTTCTACACCCTAAACCTCCCTAAACCCTACAATGTACCTAACCCGAAATGGTCGGCAGCGCTCGTGGACATGGCGGACGCAGACGGGAGCCTCGGCGCGTTCAGAGAAGGCGACCGCGCGGCGACGCGTGCGGTCGAGGAGGAGGCGGACGCGGAGGGCGCGGAAGAGAAGAGAAGACGACGATGATCGTCCATTTTCATCACGCAGTCGTCGTCGTCTTCCGTCGCTATCTCTTCGCGGACGCTTCGCCGTCGCCGCGTCCCTCCGTCGTCGACGCGCCCAAGCTCCCGCCGCTCGCGTCCAGCGCTTCTTCCAAGTCGCGCGCGGCGCCGGCGCCGTCGTCGGCGAGCGAAGTTGAAGTCCGCTCCGACGCGCTCCCCCCCGGGTTCCCTCCCGGCGTCGGCGACACTCCATCCTCCAACCGCCGCGCGGAAGCTGCGCCGTCGAGTACCCGTGTCCCGCTCTCGTTGACCTCGTTCACGCGCACGATGAGCGCGTCTACCTCGGTGAATATGTCCTCCACCGCGTCCATCACGCAGGATAACCGATCGTTTTTCGAGGTCACCAGGTCGAGCTGTGAGAGAAAGCCGGGCGTGCCGAGAAGGTCCGCGAATGACAACAGCTGGTCGAGCTCTTCGCGCGCGTCTTGCGTTCGCGCAAACTTCGCGTCGAACGCGACCAACGTCGCCCGACGCGCGTTCTTCGCGACGCGACGCGCGCGAGCGTTTCCGCTCGTGACGTCCGTGGTCGTGGCCGTGTTGAATAACCGTTTCATAGACGCGAGGTCTTGCTCGATGAGAATCTCCATCTCCTCCACGGCGGCGAGGACCTCGTCCAAGACGTAATCGTGCACGCGAATCGCGTCGGAGAGCTTTTGGAAGTTCGACATCATGGCACTCGCGCGCGTCTTCGTTGCCTCGCGCTCGCGGTACAGCAGCCACTGCTGCGTGAAATTCGCGCCGACAACAGATATCGGCAACGCGGTGATGACGACGGAGACGACCATCGTCGCGGCTGCGACGACTTTGCCCCACCCGGTGATCGGATACGCGTCGCCGTATCCCACGGTCATGAGCGTGACCGTGCACCACCAGAAACAACGCGGGATAGACGCGAATGGATCGCCCGCGTACGCGTCTAACGCGTCCGACGCTTCCCATGCGCCGTCCTCGCAAAAGTACAAGAGCGTGGAAAAGAGCACCAAGGTCAAGACGAGGATGAAGATGAGCATCAAGAGGAGGTCGATCGAATCCGCGACCGCGGCGGCGACGACTTCGAGCTTTCGCATCTTCGCTCCGAGTTTCAAGACTCGAAACACGCGAAACAGGCGGAACAATCTAAGCAACCCGCTCGGCGCGCCGGACTCCTCGCTCGACGTCGCTGCGACGACGATGAGCTCGATGTAGAACGGCAAGATCGCCGCGAGGTCGATCATGTTCATCTTTCCATTCAGCCACTCCGCTCTGTGCTCCCTGGGGACGGTCGCGAGCTTGCCGACGTACTCGAGGGTAAACGCGGCGATGCAAAAGTACTCCACGCCCGCGATCGCGGCGTTGTTTTCAAACTCTCGAATCGTGTCCATTATGAACGTCGTCGTGGACGTCACGATCAGCGCGAGAATAGTCAACGAGATGTACTTCGCCAGCGAGCTGTAGTCCGGATCGTTCAGCGTCGCGAACATCTTCTCTCGCGTCGTCGGCCCCGTCCGGCGCGCTCTCCGTCTTCCCGCGGGAGCGTCGCCGTCGCTCCCGCGGCTGCTCGAAGCGCGTCCGTCGCCGCCGCTCTTCGATATCCTCGGCGCGCTGAGATGATCGTCCCCCCACAGCGCGACGGACACCCCGGGCGATCGAAGAGACGATCGTCCCCGTCTCCGCTCGCGCACCGCGCGACGCATCGCGACTTTCATCCGCCGCGTCTCTTCGTCGTCCCCCGCGTCGGAGGACGATTCGCTCCATTCCCTGCTCTCGTCGGACGTTTCGCCGTCGGACGACGACCACGCGTCAACGCCCGGGCGACCGCCGCCGCCGAGACCGAGCGACCGCGATCGGAGCAGCGCGTTCGAGACGCTCTTCGTCGCGAACACCGGCGTCGGACCCGCGTGGGAGCGCAGCGAGAAACGCCCGGGGGGGAGCGTCGCGGACGAATCGAGCCGCGTCTTCCGTCCGCCGCCGCCGCCGTCCGCGTCGTCGGCTTTCTCTCCGACGCTCGCGAGGGACGCGCGAGGCGACGACGACGACGACGACGACGACGACGACGACGACGGCGACGACGACGACGACGACGACGACGACGACGACGACGACGACGACGACGACGACGACGACGACGACGCGCGCGCGCCCTCGCCTTCGAGTTCGCTCGCGTACGATATCGCGCGCACGCGCGCTTCGGTGATGACCCTCGTCGCGTTCGTGATGGCCGGGACGCGTTCGTTCACGCCGTCGCGCAGGCGTTGAAGTTTCACCACGTAGGACACGACGCATCGCAGCTTGCACCACAGCGCTCGCGGGCGCGGGAGGACGATCTCGTCGATGCCACGGACGCGGAGGACGCGTCGCGCCGCGCGCGCGGTCCTCGCGTCGCGCGAGACGTTCGTCCGCGGTCGTCGCGCGCCGTCGTAGTGCTCGAGTTCCCGGTCGTCGTTGCGTCGGTCGTTCACCGCGGCGAGGTTGAGGACGACCATCGGGACTCACCTCGAGTGGGGAGGGGTGGCGCGCGCGCGTGCGCGCGCGAGGACGTGGGCGAAGACGACGCTCGGGTTCGCGCGACTCCTGCGCGGCGGTCGGGGGAAGGCGCGACGCGCGCGCGGCGCCCCCGAATGTGCGTGTGTGACCAAGTTCCTACACGTACGTGCGTGTACAGTACACGAGTACGTGTGCACGTCCAAGACGCGCGCAAATGCATGGATCTGGTGTCTAAAATCGTGCACGTACAGTACTGTACGTGTACCCGCCGACGGCGCACGGAGAAGCGCGGAAAGTGAGGGGAGCGTGTCTGACTGACGCTCATACAAGAAATTAATAATAAAAAAAATCGGGACCGTAGAACTGACCCGCGCTACGCGCTAGAGGTGAAAATGCTGTATCAAACTAAGATTCCATACGAAATTTTGCGTACTCGCTCGTACTCTACTGTATGGTTTTTTTGTCTGATCGAGTTACGAGGCGCAACTGGTCTATCGATACCTGTATAAGATCAGATACTCGTAGGATAGAAGAAAACACCCTCGTCGGCCGCGGCGCATCGCTGCGTTGCCCCCCACCCTCCTCGCCGTGTCACCGCGCGCACGGCGCGCTCATCTCCACGCCGGAGACGACGCTGGCGACTTCCCGCCTTCACGCGGCGCGGCGAACCGAGACTTCGCGGCCGCGGGCGGCGCAGCGCCGAGTCCCGTGGCGTTCGCGCCTCGGTCCTTCTTCCCGAGCGCGAGCGCGCGGAAGTTACCCTCCAGCTGCGACGGGTTAAACCTATGGACGCGTTGACGCGGTTTGAGACGTACGGCTCGGTTAGTGTGATGTCGGAGCGGGAGGACGCGATTCGCGAGCGAGCGGGCGCTCCCCGGTGTTTGGCGGAACGGTTCGTCTCGCGTGTCCGAAACGAACAGCTGTGCGGCGTCAGACAGCTGTCGAATCTCGGTTCGATTGTTCGCACCCGGCGCGGATCTTCTGCCCCTTCTTCTGCTTCTGGCTGACGAACTTCGACGCCGGGGACATGACGCTGTCCGTCGGGCTGCTGAAGCTGCGAGCGCGACCGGGGTAGCGAAGGGGAGGCGGAGACGTGAGGACGCGACGAAAAACCGACGAACGCGGTTGTCGCGCGAGGGAACGACGTCGCGTCGGAGCGCACCGTCTCGCCTTCTTGATCGAGAGCGGCGCGAGCGCGACGGGCGCCGCGACGTTCGCGTCGTGCGCGCCGAGCGCGGTACGTGGCGCGAGCCCGGACGCGACTTGATTCTCCGGCGAGCCCACCTTCGTCGCCATTCGGATCGATCGATCGAAAGCGAAGTCTCGCGACGCGGATCTCGAAACGCGCGCGCGCTCCGCGACGCGCCCGCGACGCGCGCGAACGCTTGGCGCGGCGAGCGGCGAACAGACGTCGAGGTGACTCGCGACGATTCGAGCTCGAGCGCGCACGGGGATGCGATGCGCGTTCGTGTGTGCCGCGCGCGTGGTATGCCGCGATCGGTCACGAGACCTCGGTCCCCTCTTGCTTCTGTACACGACTACGAGTACCTGTACGTCGCAGACCAGAATGCGGTTTTTCACCCGCGTTAAGCTTTTGATCGGCTATTGCGATGATGAAAATACCCTTTCAAAATATTTGATCGGAAAATCCCCGATCGCTTTGATCGGGTATATCGACAGACCTGTCGATACATGCGGGTGAAAAACCGCATTCTGGTCTGCGTAGTACTTTCGTACACGTAAAACAACTAAAAAGTCTACTGTACTGTACCTTCGTACCGAAGGTACCTTCGAAGGTACACGTTTTATATGAAGGAAGGTAGTAGGCCCTACATTTTATACGTGTATCACTCGTGTATCTGATTTATTATTACCTTCGAAGGTAAATCTATCTTTCGTACACGTGTACACGTACGTGTACAACGTTGTACTTCCAAGTAAGTTGTTACCTTCCGAAGGTACGAAAGTACAATCGTACGAAAGTACAACGTACAACGTACTTTAGTAAAGTACGAAAGTACGAAAGTAAAACTTACTTTCGAAAGTACGAAAGTACCTTCGAAGGGAAGTACGAAAGTACGAAAGTATCTATCTTCGAAGGTATCTAGCTATCTACCGTAGCTTGTAGCTAGACTAGCTAGACTCTAGATAGTAGATAGCTACTTTCGAAAGTACCTTCGAAGGTAGCTAGCTACTAGAGTACCGGACTAGCTACTAGAGAGTAGAGACTACCTTCGTACAGTATTCGTAGCCCTACTCACTGTACAACGTTTTTATACTACGTGTAGCCCTACGTTGTAGTAGTCGTGTACTTTCGTACTTTCATAATACCTTCGTACGAAAGTACGAAGGTACTGTACTTCGAAAGTACTTTCGTACTTTGAAAGTACTGTAGTTGTACGTGTACAAGTACTACTGTACTTCCGGAAGTATGATACTTTCGTACGAAAGTACACGTACGTGTACAGTACAGTAGTTGTACTTTCGAGAAGTACTTCCGGAAGTTCACTATCATATCATAGCCATTGTGTACTACGTGTACTGTACACGTACAGTATCATACTTTCGTACTTTCGTACTTTCGTACTTTCGTACGTACGAAAGTACTTTCGTACTTTGTACGAAAGTACTTCCGTACCTTCGCGTACAACGTACACGTACGTGTACAGTACTTTCGTACTTGCTCGGACACGTAACGCGCGTTGTACAGTACAATAAAGCAACTTACTGTACGTGTACACGTACAGTACTGTACCTGACAAGTTGCCTGACGATGACGAGAAGTGGTTCGCTACGACGCGGGCGGCCCCGCCGTGCACTCCCCGTCGCGCGCTTCCGTCGCGTCGCCCCTCCCCCGCCCCGATGACGCACCGCTGACGCCCGCGCGATGCGCGCGACGCGTGATTCTCCACCTCCGCAGCCGCCGCCGCCGCCGCGGCGGGGCGACGCCGACGCGCCGTCGTCGTCGTCGCGCGCGGCGAGCGTCGATTTCGCGTGCGGCGTCGTCGCCGGTTTCTTCTACACGCTTTCCGCGCATCCGTTCGACACGGTCAAAGTCGCGATGCAGACCGCGCCGCACACGGGGGCGTCCGCGCCGTCCGCGCTTGCGACCGCGCGCGCGATCGCGTCCGCCCCTGGCCCGGGCGGGGGGATCCGCGCGCTGTATAAGGGCCTCTCCGCGCCTCTCCTCGGGTACTCGCTCGAGGGCGGCTTAAACTACGGGGTCGTGTCGCAGACGCGACAGTGGCTGACGCACCGCCGAATCGCGATGGACGAGCGCGCGTCGGCTGACCCCCCGACGAGCAGCGGCGCGGCGGCGGCGGCGGCGGCCATCGCGGACGTCGCCATCTCCGGCGCCGTCGGCGGGGCCGTCCTCTCTCTCGTCGTCGCCCCGACGGATCTGATCAAGTGCCAAGTCCAGGATGGACAATTCGCGAGCGCGAGAGAAGCCGTCGCAGCTGGTGGGCGCCTCTGTACATATCTTTTCACCGCACACACCTCGCGTCGTCGAACCTACTCTCATCGGTCGAGCCCCCTCGATCGGATCGATGTGAAACTGACCCGACCGACGTCGATCGATCGCGTCGCAGCGTACGAACGCGACGGCATCCGCGGGTTGTTTCGAGGGACGTTCGCGACGATGCTTCGCGAAATTCCTGGGAACGCGCTGTTCTTCGCGACCTACGAGCTGGCGCAGAGTGCGTTCCCGAGGTGGACGCGGAAGCCCGCCCGCCGGGAAGATGCATCATCGACCGTCGCCGCCGCCGGCGACGGCGGCAGTGGCGGCGGCGCGGCGGCGGCGTATCGCGTCCAGGAAGCCCTCGCGGCGATCGCGTGCGGCGGCGTCGCGGGGTCGGCGTTTTGGCTCGCGGTTCTGCCGATTGACGGCGCGAAGACAAGGTGAGACTACTTTCCATGCGACCCCATTCGCGCGTCGCGCGTCGTTTCTTAAGGACTTTCCTCCCAGGTTTCAAGTCGCGCGCGTCGGGTCGAAAGACGACGTCTCGGTGTTTCGGCTGATCGGAAGAGCGTTCAAGGCGGGGGGCGTCGCGGGACTTTGGCGCGGCTCGACTCCGGTGCTTGCTCGAGCGGTGCGCGCGCGCGGCGTTCGTTCGCGTCGCGTCGTCTCGTCGCATCGTTTCTCTCTTCTCCTTTCCCTGCCCGCCCGCCCCGCGTCTTCCCTCGGTCTTTTCTCCGCGCGACTGCCGCGACGCGGGCCTGCCGTTCGACTGACCGTCCCGCGAACGCTGCGCGTACTTTTTCGCGTCCATCCGTTCACCGTCACCAGTTTCCGACGACGGCGGTGATGTTCCTGGCGTGGGAGTGCGCGCGAGAGTTCGCGGACGCGAGCGACCGCGTGTAGCGTAGGAAGGTTGGTTGGGCGCTTCTCGGGAGCGAGTAGTCTAGTCTAGTTTCTTACTAAAACCTGTTGTGTGAAGTACCTTCGAAGGTACCTTCGTACCTAAGTAAGTTGCCTTCGTACGGAAGTACGAAAGTACCTTCGTACGAAAGTACGCACGTGTACGTTGTACGAAAGTACTTCCGGAAGTATACGTGTACGTGTACGTACGGTATCTACTCGTAGCATATCTACGTGTACTACACGTATCTTTCGAAGGTACTCAAAGTACGAAAGTATTTCCGGAGTGTACACTACAACTATAAGATACACGTGCAGGGACCGACCCGGGGACCGACGAGAGAGAGCGCCAGACCACCCGCGCGGCGGCCGAAGACCCCCGCTCGCGCCGCGCCGCGCCGCGCCGCACGATCCGATGTCCGCCGCGACGGAAATCGCCCCCGCGTCGCGCGACCACGCGCACGATTCGCGCGTGATCATCTACCCCGTGTACCTCAACGCGAACGCGTCGGTCGCGGACGGGCGGAAGCTCGCGCGGTCCGCGTGCTGCGACGCGCCGCACGTCCTCGAGATTCGCGACGTCATCGAGAAGCACCTGAAGCTGCCGTGCGAGATCGAGGACAAGCATCACTCGCGGGACACGTGGCAGCGCGGGCGCGTGCGCGTGACGCTCAAGAAGGACGACGGGATGCCGCTCGCGAGGGAGATCTCGACGCGCGGGGCGCTGTTGACGGAGGTGGCGCGGATGATTCCGAAGCATCCCGCGCGCACGCCGGGGACGAGCGCGCACAAGGAGCGCGTCGCGCGGATGCCGACGCCCGGGGAGATATTGACGCAGTTCACGTCGCAGGCGGGGCAGGCGGGGGCGGCCGCGGCGGCGGCGACCGGGGGGGGCTCGACGACCGGGAGCAAGAAGAAAGGAAAGAAGGGGCGCAAGTGACGCGTCTCGGAGCCCGCGTGATGAGGTACTGTGCGCGCACCGTGCCAGACCAATTGCGCGTAGCCGGTAGTGTGTCTTGAAGTACTTTCGTACTTTCGTAGGACCGTAGGGCTAGTCGTCTGTACGAAGGTACACGTACAGTACACGTACAACGTTAATAACGCGTTGTACACGTACAACGTCGATAGTACAAAGTACGAAAGTACTTTCGTACGAAAGTACTTTCGTACCTTCAGGTACTTTCGTACGAGGTATTCTATACCCGCGAACCAAACACGTACGGACGTGATCGCCCCCGCCCGCGTCGCGTCGTCGCTCGCTCGCTCGCTCGCGCGTCGTCGACGGCGAGACCTCCCGCGTGATGGCGGAGGGGTACGCGTCGATCGACCCCGACACGGGCGCCCCGCGGCAGCGCGACCCCTCGGACGCGTCGTTCCACTCCCCGGCGTGGCAGGCGCACTACCTGCAGTCGCTCACGGCGACGCGCCCGACGTACGAGGAATTTCAACGACGAGAGAAGGAGCGCGAGGGGAAACTCGCGGCCGCGGCGGAGAAGACGGACGAGGAGACGCGGGCATTTCGCGCGCAGCTCGAGGCGGATCGCGAGAAGCGGCTCGCGCGCGTCCGCGGAGGGGGGGTCGCCAAGAAGAAGAAGCGCGGCGGCGGCAGGAAGGATGCGAAAAAGTCGAAGGGATCGAAGAAGGGATCGAAAAAGGCGAAAGAGAAGAAGCACGGGAAGAAGAGCGGAAAGAAGAAGCGGAAGCGCGACAGCGACAGCGACGACGACAGCGACAGCGACAGTGGGAGCTCCGGGAGCGACGACCCCACGGAGAAGTTCCGCTTGTCCGGGTTCTTCAAGGCGGAAGACGGCGCGGCGGAGTAGGACGCCCATTTAGCTTCTAGGAGTATTTACATGCACACAACCGTGTAAAGTACCTTCGTACTACCTACAACACCTTATTAAAGTCGGATTTTCGCGATGATCCCCATGCGCGCGCTTGACTGCTGGGGTCGCCGAGACCCAAAACGGGCAACTCAGCCTCGCGAAAAAAATGTCACGAAACCGGGGTCACTCAACGCGGCAAACGCTTTCAGTCATTCGCTCGTCATCGTTTCTTTCGCACAAACGGTGCGGTGCGTCTCTACGTGCGTACTTCTACTCCTTACGTACCCTCCGTAACCTCGCGCCTCGCGCCTAATCCCAATCGTGGAAGCTCTCGCCATCGCTCCACCCGCCGCCCTCGCCCATCAGCGCGTCCTGAAAAAACCGAAACATCGCGGACTCGACCGTTTTCCTATTGTGCGTCCTGCGCATCACGTGCCGCTCCGTGGGAAAAGGAAGCAACGTGAGCTCGCCGCTCGTCCCGGCGTCCTCTCCGAGCTCGCGCGTCCTCCGCGCCGATGCCGCCTTTATCGCGTCCTCGAGCGCCGTGGAGTGCGAGAAGTGCACATTCTCGTCGAGCATCCCGTGCACGATGAGAAGTTTTCCGCGCGCGAACCCGTCGACGTGCGACAGGACGCTTGCGCGCGCGTAGGGGTCGTCTTCGGCGCCGGCGGCGCTCGCGGTACCCACGCTCGCGGTATCCACGGTATCCGCGTCCGCGTCGTCATCGGCGGCGGCACCGTCTCGCCTCTTGTTCGGCGCACCCAAGAATCGCTCGGTGTAGTGCGTGTCGTACAGCTCCCAACGCGTCACCGGCGCGCCCGCGCACGCGGCGGCGAACGTCCCCGGAGCTTTCAATACGCACGTCGCGGCGACGAATCCTCCGTACGACCATCCGATGACGCCCACTCGGTCCGGATCCACGCGCGCGTGATTCACGAGCCACCTCACGCCTTCGATCTGATCGTTCACGTCGACGTCGCCGAACGCGTTCTTCAACGCCGCCTCGAACGCGTGCCCTCGACGCGAGCTCCCTCGGTTGTCGAGCTTAAACACGACGTACCCGAGTTGTCGATAAAACTGCGCGCGCACGTCGGACGTGAGACGCCACGTGTTTTGCACCTCTTGCGCTTGAGGTCCGCCGTAGACGATGACGATTCCGGGACGCAAAGCGTTGCGCGCCGACGCCAACTCCGGGTCCTCGTCCGGGAGGTAGAGCGCGCCGTGGAGCGTCGTCGATCCGTCGGCGGCGGCAACCGTCACGAGCGACGGGGGGATCAGATTTCGACCCTGCGCCGCCACCGTCGCGGAGATGTCGCGATGCAGCGCGAGCGCGGTCGCGTCGAAGTCGTCCGGAAACGCGTCGTCGTCGTCGTCGCCGTCGTCGGTAACGCCGCCGCTGCTGCCGTTACACACGTCGTCGTCGTCATCCGTCGGCAGCATACGCAACATCGCGTTCGGGGCGTTGTTCACGCTGTCGTAAACGTCCAAAAACCGCTTTCCCGCGTGGTCCATCGCGACGGAGTGGTAGCCTCTCTCGCGCGTCAGACGCCGGCACCGCGGCACGCGCGGGCGCGACGTGGCGGCGTCAGACGTGGTGGTAGAAGCGGAAGCGCACGAAGCGTCCAGGGTCGGAAACAAACGCGCGCGGTACAGGTGCCTCTCCAGCGGCCCGAGCTTCGACGCGGTGAAGTACACGAACCCGCGGCCTTCGTCCACGCCGATGAGTTCGTCTACGCACCACTCCCCGCCGGTGATCGCGTGCGCGCACTCGCCGTCGACGCCGTCGTGGTAGTACAGGTGCATGTACCCGGTCTTCTCGGACGCCCAGATGAAGTCGCCGTAGCGCGCGCCGGAGACGGCGTCGCGTGGAGCCTCCATGAAGTCCCAGTCGCGCGCGCGTGCGCGAGTACTCGTACTCGTACTCGTACTCCTCCTCGATTTACCGCTCAGGACGTACAGCATGTTGTGGATCGAGACCCACGACGCGTCGTTCCGCTCAACGTGCAGACACGTCCCGCCGTCGCGCGGGTTCGTCGCGCGCTCGCCCGTCGTCGGATCCAACCGCACGACTTTCATCGTCTTCTGATCCCGGCTCTGTATCTGCGCGATCAAGAAGTCCCCTCTCGGGGACCAGTCCACCGCGGCGAGGTACTCCTCCTCCAGGCCCGCGCCGCCCAAGCTCGCCGGGCCGCAATTGACATCCATCCACGTCACGTCGTGCGCGGTCGGATCGTCGTCGGGATCCCCCGAAAAAGGTCTCCCGTCGCCGCCATCGTCGCGAGGACTCCCGCGGTCGCGGCGGTGGTCCGTCGTCCCCGCGCCCGTGATCTTCGACACGTCGACGACGCCTAACCTCACGTACGCGTTGCATCCCCCCGTGAACGGGTACGCGTGCTCTTCCACGATGCGCGTCCCCGCGCGCTGCGCTCCCAACGTGCACGGAATTCTCACCGTCGGAATCGCGGAGACGTCGACGCGGCAAAAGGCGAGGGCGCCGCCGTCGCGGCGCCACCAAAACCCGCGATCTCGGCGCATCTCCTCGGCAGCGATGTACTCCGCGAGTCCGTGCGTCACGGAAGGGTTGTTATGCGCGCCGTACGTCACTCGCGCGCTCGGTGGCGCGGTGCCTGGCGAATAGCGAAGCGACGACAGGAAACGTCGTCAAGAAACGTGATGATCAATTTGCGCCCGAGGAAGGGATCCGCGACCCATCGACTCGTCGAAAAGGCATCGAGAAACGGACGTCGCGCGACACAACACCCGAACGGGGTCGCGCGGGAAGCGGACTGCGGACGCACCGAGGCCGGCGATGTGAAGCGACGTCCCGGGGAAACACCACGAGTTGGCGTCGCACGACGCGACGCGGATCTCGTCATCGCGCACAAACGCGACCCACTTGCCTGCGAGAGGGTGGTTTCGTTTCGCGCGCGTCGCGTCGCGCGAATGAGTAGGGAGGGTTCGTGGTTTAGAGTTAGGGTACGAGCGGCGCGGACGCGAGCGGCCGCGGCGGCGCGGGCGTCTCTTCGCGCGCACCGTCCGGGGAGATCTTCGCGTCGAGCACGGGCGAGCCTTCGGCCGAACGCGCGACCAAACGCAGGTCGCCGCCTTGGACGCCGCTGCCGTTGAATACGTCCTGGACGTACGCCCCGTACGTCTGTGAGATGAGCAACCGCATTATCGACGACCGCGCGTGCGAGGAGGAGGAGGAGGAGGTCGACGACGATGGCGACGCGCGGTGGTCCGCGCGATGGGAACTGGACGCCCACTCGTAGCTCGTCAGCCCTTTCCCCGTCTCCCTCGCGCGCTCGCGCTGCATCGCCTCCGGGGCGGAGTACCCGCTCTCATCGTCGCCTTCGAAGTGTAAACGCGTCGGCGGCGGCGTGCACAGCAGTTTCGTCGTCCCTGTCGCGAGGGGTGGGCGGAGAGATGCGCCGGACAAAGTCCTTAAGAAACGGCGTTCACCACGCCGACGGGGTCGTATGGGGACCAGTGTGAGATAGAACGCACCTGTCGCGGTGTCGAACGCGTAGAGATTCCTGGACGACGTTCCTCGCTCCGGCGCACACAACGACGTGACTAGACCATCGTCGGGGGAGAACGCGTACAGCTCGGGGACGTCGTATCCCGGCCGGGGATACCCGACGACGTCGTTGAGGGTGAGTTTGGACGCCGCGGGAGGCGGCGGCGCCGTCTCCATGCCCGCCGGCGCGCGCGGGGAAGTGCGCGCGCGGCGTCTCGGAGCGAACGAAACGAACAACAACGCCCAGATAGTGTGTTCCCAGATTTACAACCTCCACAAATCTACAGGTACCCTGTAACAGCACACACAGGTAGCCCTACTGTACACGTACGTGTACTGTGGCGAGCGGCGAACAGACGTCGAGGTGACTCGCGACGATTCGAGCTCGGTGTACACGACTACGAGTACAGTACACGTATTGTAAAACAACTAAAGTCTACTGTACTGTAGGGCTACGTGTACGCAAGCGGCCAGAAGTCCAACAAAGGTGTCCAACAAGTAAAGTCCACAAGTAATCGAATCCGAACGGTTCAACCCTTTAATTACCGACTTTGATTCCTCCACCTCTTGTTCTACCCGTTACATCCATCCGTATCGTCATCATGCCGACAAATGCTCAGGTGCGCCCAGCTTTCACGCGCGACTATCCCGCGGGCGCGCGAGGTTTCCGCGCTCCACGTCAGATTTTAAGTCAGATCTCGCCTTCTCTCCCGCAGGGCAACTCGTACAGCACCCCCGGCGGGACGAACTCGAACACCGGGCAGTCATACAAATACTCGAACACGGACGGGTCGTTCTACTATCGAAACGACAACGGTGCGCGCTCGCATCTCGCGCGCGTCCATCCGCCTCCGCGTCGACGTTTGCGCACTTGTGATATTTTTTTCACTTGAGACTTTTTCAAGATCTCTGTTGTTCACATTGCTCTCCCCTTTCCTCCGCAGGTTCCACGTACTACAGCGACCCCGGCGGCACCGGGCATTACTCCAAGGGCGGGAAGTGAGTTTGCGAGCACGGGCGCCGGAAACACAACTTTGAGGAGTTTGACGGGTCTCAGGTGTGCGAGCACGGTATAGCCCGGTGCGAAGAATGGCGAAAACGCGGTCACGCAAGCATTTCGTGAAGTTCGGCATGGTGTTGGTCCATACAAGCGAGCGCGACATGAGTGAGCAAGAGAGTAGAGCGAATGTGACACGCTGTGTCCTTGAAATACGACGTAACGCATTTTACGTGACCGTTTCATCCAGACGCGCGCGTTGTTCCCTCGCTCAGAACGAAAAGTACTCGTATTCATGAATATTTGTTCATACGATGCTTTTTTTATCCCTCTTGGACGTAGTGACGGCGACCGGTGGTCGTGCCGGGGGGAGGTCGACACGTCGGTCGTTCTCCGGTGCAATCGTTTCGTCACACACGTCGAAGACCCGCGCGCGTCGCGCACGTCGCTTCCGGCGTCGCATCTCGCCGTCGTCTATCGCGACGTTCCGTATGACTTTTTGGTCACCCTTTAAGCTCCGTCAATTCACGCTAATTCAGGGCTTAAAGGGCGTAGTACAGTACACATTGGATATGATAGTGAACTTCCGGAAGTACGAAAGTACACGTACAAGTACTTCCGGAAGTTCATGTGTACTTTCAAAGTACGAAGGTACCTTCGTACACGTTACACTAATAAACGTGTAAAACGTTGTACAGTGAGTAGGGCTACGAATACTGTACGAAGGTAGTCTCTAGCTAGTCCGGTACTTTCGTACTCTAGCTAGTAGCTAGCTACAAAGTACGAAAGTACCTTCGAAGGTACTTTCGTACTTTCGTAGCTAGCTAGTCTAGCTACGTGTAGTCTTGCTACGGTAGATAGCTCGTAGATACCTTCGAAGGTACTTTCGTACTTGGAAGTATGATACGAAAGTACGAAAGTACGAAAGTACTTTCGTACCTTCGAAGGTAATACCCTCGAAGGTAATAAATCAGATACACGAGTGATACACGTGTACATGTTTGGCCTACTACCTTCCTTCATAAAAAACGTGTACGAAGGTACACTACACGCAACACTAGATGGAGTGTTGCATCCGTCCTGTCGTCGCGCGACCCTCCCTCCCGCGCGGCCGGGTACTGTAGCGACAGTACCTTCGAAGGTACACGTACAGTACCTTCGTATCTGATTCAGGTCTTTTCGTACTTCCGGAAGTGTGTACACGTACAGTATGATACTGTAATACTGTCCAATACTATCAACTTTCGGATTTCGTCGAGTACGATACGTCACTTCCTGACTAAAAGCGCTGCCAGATTTTAAGTGTTACCCGAGTACGTCCCATCGAAAATCCGGACTGAATGCGCTGTGCGGTCGTTTTCGTACAAAAATACTTGTATATACAACTTACCGTGTACACGTACAGTCTATCCGGACTTGCCCTGCCCTGCTAGGTTTATATTTGGCCGAAAGGGCGCCGTAGTGAAGCGCGGGGAGGAGGTAGTCAAGATAGATGTGACAAAGTATTTATCGTTCTCGTCGTCGTCGTCGTACGATAACCTTATGGTGAAGCGCCATTTCTGTTCTAGCCGCGCGGCGAATCCCCGCGACTCGGACCGTTTTTCGCGCTTTCGTCCGCGGCGCGGATCACCGCCGACCAAAACATGATTTCCTTCTTCTTCCACGATGGCTCCGTAGGCGAGGGCGCGGGTGGCGGAGGCATCGTGCTCGCGGCGGCGAGAGCTCGGCTTTCCGTGGTCGATCCGCCCACGCACTTCTCGCGCGTTCACCTTGCCGCCTCGTCGTTCGTGGCAGCAGCGGGCGCGCGTCCGAGGTGTGACCGCTCGCGAAACGATGCCACGTAAGCAAACATTTGTAAGATAAGATATTCGTAAGCGTAAGACTGCACATACGTGTACGTGTACACGTAGGGCTACGTGTAGTGGACAACTGTAGTACTTTCGAACTTTCATATCGTTGCGCATGTTTACGAACGTGCAGACGTGTACAACTACACAATGGTACTCGTACTGTGCCGTACAGTAGCCTACACGTACAGTTGTTGATAATATGATACTGAAGCTCAGTCATCAATTGGCTACAGTGTATCTGATTTTTGGACTACAGTACGTGTACACGTACACGTACACGTACACGACTCGTCACGTACACCGCGATACAGATCTACCTTCGTACTAGTTGTACACACCGCAAATGTGTTTGTATTTATCTTCGTACTCGTACAGCTGTACATGTACACGTTGTTCACTGTAATTGATGATACGAGTACTCGTACGTGTATCATAGTCATATCTCGAAGAGGAACCGACCCGTCTTGCGTCTCCCGCTCTGCGTGCCACCCGCCCGTGCACTTCCATGGGCGCGAGCTCGAGTCGCGCGCGCGAGGACACGCCGAGCTCGAGAAGCGCCGCGACCGGCGCGGACGCGGACGCGGACGCGAACCCCACCCCCCCCGTGCGAGGCGTCCTCCGCGCCGAGGCCCGCGGACCGTCGGCGTCGAATCCTCGCGGCGAGCTCGGTCGCGCGCGTCCTCCGCCCGCGCCTCCGCGGACGCTCCCGCTGTCGCTCCCGGCGCCGATGCCTACGCACGACGCCCCCGCTCGATGGCCCGCGCCGCTCATCATCCCCCCCGCGATCGCCGCGGACGCGAACGCTCCGGACGCTCTCGTCTGTCCCATCACGCAGTGCCTCATGACCGAGCCCGCGCTCGTCACGAGCAGCGGTCGGACGTACGACCGCGGCGCGATCTCGCGGTGGATCGCCGAGCACGGCACGGACCCGCTCGATCGCGCGCATCGGCTGACACTCGCGCAGCTCGCACCGAACCTCGCGGTGCGAGCGTTCGTGGAGGACTTCGTGCGCTCGAAGAACGGCGGCGTTCCCGTGGAGACCGCGCCCGTCGAGGCGTCGCCGCAAGCGCCCGCGCCCGCGCCCGCGCCCGCGCCCGCGCCCGAGGCGTCGCCGCCCGCTCCCGCGCCGCCGCCGTGGAACGACGGCATCGCGAACCTGAACCTGAACATGAACGACGACGACGACGACGACGACGACGTCCTCGGCGGGACGCTCGTCGTTCGAGCGCTCTACGCCGAGCCGGGGACGACGCCCGAAGGAAAATATTTCGCGTTTTCGACGTCGCGCGTCGAGAGACTCGTGAACGCGTGCCGCGGACCGGACGACGCGTGCGGTTGGGCTCTTTCCTCGCGAACGACGGGAGATAACGACGACGACGACGCGACGACCGCGCCGGCGACGGCGCCGCCGCTTCCCTGGACCGTGAAAGACGGCCGCGGCGCGGTCGCGCGCGTCAGGCGCGTGTCCTCGTCGCGCCGGTTCCCATACGACCCCGTCCGCGCGGCGCGCGCCATTCCTTGAGGACTTTGCCGTTCCCCGCGCGACCGCGTTCGATGCTCGCGCGGCGCGCGACGTTTATCGAGGACGTTCTTCGCTGCCCGCGCGCGTTTCGCTCCGCCCAATCCTCGGCTTCGATCCTGACGCGCCCGCCGCGACGCCTCGCGACTTCGACTGACGCGCCCCTGAACTCCGCCCCGGCGTCGCTTCGTACGGGCGAATACCCTCCAGGAACGAGCGCACGCGCCGCGAAGACGGCGCGCTGTTGCTCCCCTCGAATCGCGACGGCATCGGCGTCGGGTGCGCGTTCCGTTCCGTTCCGTTCCGTTTCGTTCTGTTCCGTTTCGTTTCGTTTCGTTTAGCCCACTCCCCGCACGGTACGACGTCGTCGTTCCGCTCGAAATTCCTCTCGACGCATACTGTACGCCCCGCGCCCTAAAAACGAAACGCAACCAACGCGACTCGCTCACAGGTGCTGGAACCCGTGCGAGTACGCGAAGCCGGACGACTTTCGCGCCGGGGACGTCCTCGTCATTCTAGGTGCGCCCCACACACTGGTCCTCAAGCGACCGCGTTCGCGTGGTGCACGCCGTTCCTTTAGGACTTCTCCCGCGCGCGTTTCTCTCTGCCCACACCTCGGTTTCGAGCCCGACACCCCGCGACGCCTTTCAACTCCGACCGACGTCGCTTCGTATGGAACGACCCTCAGATCTGACGAACCCGGCGTCGTTCGCGCCTCCTGCGCTCGGGCGCGCGCTGCGCTGCGCGGAGAGAACCGCGATCACGGAGACGGGGTGGAACCGTCCCGGGTCGGACGTGCGTTTCGGTCGGTGCGGGCTCGTCGGCGCGTGGTGGAAAGCGCTCGAGATTGAGTTCAACGTGTCGCTCGCGCCGGATGCGCCGGACGCGCCGGACGCGGAAAGGCCTGTCCCCGTCGTCGTGACGGCCCTTCGAACGGACGCCCCGGACGATCTCCCTGGACGGACGGTGTGGATCAAAGACGAGGACGGCGTGTTCGTCGAGCGCGCGTTCGAGACGCGAGACGGGTTGATGACGCTTCGCGAGCCCGCGGCGACCACCGCCGCGCGCGTTCGGTTCGAGGCGCGTCTCTTTCACACGCAACCCCGTTTCGTAAAAGGATGGATTCCCCCCCCTCTTGCATCTCTTCGCCTTGTGCTACGCGTACCCTTTCAACGTGACCCTATCGTTTGACCGTTGAGACGTTCAACTGACCGACGCGTTCGCCCGCCGCCCGCGATGTACTTCGTCTTTCTCCCGCCAGGACACGGATCTGCACAAAGTCGGTGGTCTGAGCACAGCGCGCGGCGGCGGGGGTTTGCACGTGGAGGTCATCGGGTTTGCGGGCGGAGGCTCGGTCGGCGCGGTGAAGAAGGTGGGAGGGGTTCGTATGGGCAAACAGGATGACGGCGACGGCGACGACGGGAGAGAGGGGGACCGCGGAAGACTCTCGACGCGAAAACTCGGCGACGGCGCGACGACTGGTCGAAGAGGCGAGCTCCCGTCCGTGTGAGGTAATGTCGCGACTTAGCGCGTGTGGAGGTGTCGGTGGCTCCAATGTAACAATGAAATTTATGCAGCTCGTCATCGTAAAGGTCGCCGACACCGGAGCACGTGACAATGCAAACGCCCGCGCGGCGCCGAGGCCGCCGTAGGTGTCCTAAACTGCGGATTTAATTTCCTGGTACGTGTTCGTAGAGAAATCAAGTTTCCATGCGCGTTTACATCGACACGTGTCAACTCTCTCGCCAAAATCAACCGCGTTAAGGGGTGTTCGCGTTGTATGGTTTTTCATAAGGTTATCGCCGCACCATCCAGCCGTCGCGCCCAACGCTTCGCTCTGGACGTCGCGCCACCGCCACAATTATCCTCCCCCAGCGCCTGCGGGTGGACGAACGCGCGGAGTCGCGGCTGTCAAACGCTGGACGACGAACGCGCGGCCGGCGGGAGAACGAAAAGACGCGCAAAGAAAATAGTTTATTTTGTTTCGGAAACAGACAGACGCGCGAGAGGACTCGGTCACGAAATCGTCCACCGGACCGGCGCGCACCTTAATTTCGGCCAAGACGTCCAACGCGCGCGATCTCGCGTTCTCCCTCGCGCGCGCGGACGTCCCCGCGACCGGGGAGCTCACCGCGTCAGCACCGGAGAGCCGGATCAACGCCGCCGCGAGGCGGTCGAGACGCGCGCAACGAGACGGCGCGTCGGACGCGGACGCGAACCGTCGCGACGATTCGAGAATACGAACCGTCGCGTACAACTCCTCCGCGCGGTCGAGCCAATCCACGACATCGATCAGATCGTTCGCGGACGCGGCGTCGGACATCCCGCGCGCGTTCCGCGCGCGCGGCGGCGCGCGCTCGAGGTTGGTCGCGGCGACGGCGGCGGCGAAAAACTGGGCGAAGCGATCGGGAACGCGTCGGTCAGTCGAACGTCTCACCGGTCAGACGTTGAAAGGGAAGCGCGGGTGAAGAATGACGACGGACGGGGAAAGTCCTTAAGGAATGGCGTTCATCGCGCGAATGGGGTCGTATGGGAAGCAGTCTCACCGCGTCCGCGGCGTCGCGATGCCGGCCGTCGACTGCTCAGAGAGAGACGGCGCGATAGGGGATAGAGGGGGCGGACGGGACAGACGTTTCAATTCGGTGAGTGAAAACGCCCCGCGAGGCTGTGCGATGCGATGCGAGGGACGAGACGCGTCGCGAGAGTGGCGCGGCGGCGGATGCGGCCGGAGGGACGAGAGAGAAACGCGCGCGACGCGAAATATCGAGACGCGGCGGCGGCGACGACGGCGGCGACGACGACGACGCACCTAACGCGGCTTCTCCTCGCGCGTCGTGCGCTCGCGCGTCGTCCGGGTCGCGCTCGGAAGCGACGCGCGCCAACGCCGCGCGCGCGTCCGGGTTTTGCCGCGCGCATCGCTCGTTGTGAAGGAACGCGATCGCTTCGTTCACGAGCGCGGCGGGCGGCGGCGCCGCCGCCGTCGTCGCGTCCGCCTCGTCGCCGCCGCCGCCGTCGTCGTCGTCCCATCCCACCCACCCGCGGTCGTCATCGCGCCGTCGTAACTCGTCGTACGCTCTCAACAGCCGGTTCGGGACGTCCACGCACGCGCCGTCGTCGGCGGGCGTCGACGACGCGTCCGACACGGAAGGACGGTTCCTCGCGATTCGAATCGCGTTGGCGCGTTTTTCCCTCCTCGCCTGCGGGGCGGCGGATGGCGGGATGCGATTGGTCAGCGCGTGATCAGATTTGATGACATGGCATATCGGATCGTGTGAAGAAAAGACTCGCTCACCCCGGAGGCGAGCGGGCACCGTCGCCGCGCGAACGCCGCGGCGTCGATCTCGCCGCGGGAGACGAACAACGCCGCGGCGTCTTCGAGCCATTCGCACGCGCGAATCGTCAGAGCGTCTTCCTCTGCGATGAGGAGCGCGTCGGCGTAGGACGTCCGCAACTCCGGAGACGCGAGCGCGGCCTGGGTTCCGGCCGCCGCCGCCGCCGCGAGCGTCGCCTTCTCTTCGTCGAACATGACCTGATACAACGCGTTGATCGCTTCCATCGCCACCTTAGGGGCGTTCCACGCGGAAGCGACGTAGGGGTGGAGTTGAACGGCGTCGGTTGGAGTCGCGAGGCGTCGCGGCGTGTCGAGATCGAAACCGAGGGGTGGACGGAGAGAAACGCGCTCGGGAAAAGTCCTGCAGGAACGGCGTGCACCGCGTGACCGGGGTCGTACGGGGGACGGTGTAATTAGGACGCGCCTTGCGCGTCCACGCGCACGCGAGCGCGCGCTTCAGCGCGTCGATCCCCGCGCTCGCGTCGCCGATGTTCACGAGACTGAGGATCGTTCCACACAAAAAAAGGTTCATCGGTCAGTTGAAAGGGGACGCGATCAAATGTTGAAACCGAGCGGTGGGTGTTAAACGTCTGTACAGAACGCACCTGAGCCCGCGGTAGTACATCGGCTCGCAGTACCCAGGCTCGATCGAGGACGCGGCGTCGAAGCGCTCCAACGCGAGCGCGTAGTCCTTCTCCCGTCGAGCTGATCCTCACGCGGAGTTGAAAGGCGTCAGTGGTGGAGTTGAAAGGCGTCGAGGGCGGGTATTGAAAGCGAGGCGTGGGCGGAGAGAGACGCCGGGAAAAGTCCTTAAGGATCGGCGTTCACCACGCCGACGGGGTCGTATGGGAACCAGTGCGCTTCTCTCACCAAGTATCCCGAGGTTCACCAACGTTTTCGCGCTGTTCGGGCACGTCTCGCGCGCGGCGGCGAAAAGCGTCGCGTCGTTCTTCCACGCGAGGTTCCGACGCGTCGTCTTCGCGGCGGCGAGAACGAGCGCCGTCGCCGCGAGCGCCTTGGAGGCGACGGACGACGCGAACGACAGGCGTCGTCGCCTTTTTCGTTTTCGTTTGTTTTCGCTTTCGAGTCCTCCTCCGCCTCCGCTTTCTCCTCCTCCGAGACTGCTTCCCATACGACCCCGTTCGCGTGGTGAACGCCGATCCTTAAGGACTTTATCTCCTCCGCCTCCGCTTTCTCCGAGACTGCTTCCCATACGACCCCGTTCGCGTGGTGAACGCCGATCCTTAAGGACTCCTCCTCCTCCTCCTCCGCTTTCTCCTCGACCGGAGAAGCTTCCGCGGGGAGAGTGAGACAGCGCCTCGAGAAAGTCCGCGGCGAGGACGCACGCGCCCACGGACGGGACGTACAGCAACCGCTGCGTAGGAAGTGAGAAAGTCCTTGAGAAACGACGCGCAACGCGCGAGGGGGGTCGCACGGAAAGCAGTCTAAAACGCACCTCGCCTATGTATGTGCCGACGTAGAAGAAGACGTTCGACGCGGGGAGGAAAGGAATTACGACGAACGATACCCAGAACGCTCGAACGCGTCGTCGTCTGAGCGTCGCCGCGACCGCGGCGGCGTTCTCTTCGATCGAAATCGGAACCTTCACCTTCGAACGGCCGCGTCTCCGGAACGGTTCTAACGGCCGCGCCTGAACGACGGGAAAAGTCCTTATTAGAGTAGACTTAAAAACGACGCGCAACGCGCGAACGGGATCGTATGGAAAACAATCTAAAACGCGCCTGAACCGCCGCGACGACGACGACAGCGTACACGCACGCGGAGAAGACATTTCGAGGGTCCGACACCGCGCGCACCGGCTCGACGCAACGGAACGACCAGTCCGCGCTGTGAGCGACGTCGGGGCGGAGTTCAAAGGCGAGGCGCGTCAGTTGAAATGAGTTGAAAGGCGGGCGTCGCGGTCGACTGTCGAAATCGAGGGATGACCGGGCGGAGAGAGACGACGACGGGAAAAGTCCGTCCTCAGAGTCCTTAAGGAACGGCGTTCACGGCGCGAACGCGGTCGCACGACGGGCGGCGTGAACGCGGACGCGCCTGAGCCGTCGCGGCCACGCGAGCAACCACGCGTATCTCGCGTGGAGGTGAAACAGCGACAGCCGGCGCTCGGTCGCGTCGGACGCGAACGCGATCGGGTTCTCGACTTTTCGGTAAATCTTCACGAGCGACGACGCGCCGCACAGAGCGTCTCGCGCGCGCAGATACGCGAACGCCGCCGCGACGGACGGGAAGAGTCTCCACCACGCCGCGGAAGCGACGCGCGTCTTCATCTTCTTCTTCTTCTTCTTCTTCTTCTTCTTCTTCTTCTTCTTCTTCTTCGCGTCGTCGTCGTCGTCGTCGTCGTCGTCGTCGTCGTCGTCGTCGTCGTCGTCGTCGTCGTCGTCGTCGTCGTCGTCGTCGTCGTCGTCCGAGCGGGTCGGCGAGACGATGAGGAACTCGTACGCGGCATACACCCCGAGCGCGGTTATCCTGAGTGGACGCGAGATCGCGAGTCGACGTTCGGGCTCGGTCAGTTGAAAGGCGTTTTAGGGTCGAGCGTTGAAAGGCGTTTTAGGGTCGAGCGTCGAAGCCGAGCGCGGGGTGAAGAGCGACGACGGACAACAAGGCCAGCCGAGAGACGAGACGAAAAACGAACGACGCGCGACCGACGCGCGCACGCGATCGCGTGGCGCGGCGAGCGAGCGGTCGCACCCGGACTCTTTGCACAGGCACGCGAGGAGCTGAGGTTCGTTCCGTACAAAATATGTTCATCGGTCAGTTGTTGATAGGGGACGCGATCAAAAGTTGAAACCGAGTTGTTCAAAAGTTGAAACCGAGTTGCGTGTGAAAAACGCGTATCGTGCGGTACGCGCCTGAAAAACCGCGGCGAGCGCGGCGCAGACGCGGCCCCGGCTCCTCGCCCGCGCGGCGTCCCCGTCCCCGTCCCCGGCATCGACCCCATCCCCGTCTACGACGCGCGAGGTGCGCAGATTGCGTCCCTTACGACCTCGTTCGCGCGGTGAACGCCGTTCCTTGAGGACATCTTTCGTCTCCGCCTCCGCGGCGCGCGCGGAGGATACCTGAGGGTCGTTCCGTACAAAATATGTTCCTCGGTCAGTTGATAGGGGACGCGATCAAATGTTGAAACCGAGGGGCGGATGAAAAGCGTTTGCACACAACGCACCTCCGCCTCCGCCGCGCGCGCGTAGGAGAACACCCCGAGGAGAAAGAAAATCGCGCAGAGCAGGTCCGCGCGGCCGACGGCTCCGGCGACGGCTGCGGGCGGGTTCGCGCGTCGGTCAGTCGAACGTCTTACCGGGCAAACGATCGATCGATCGACCGATTGTTGAAAGGGAAGTCGCGTGCGAAGAGAAACGAGAGAAGGGAAAAGAAACGTCCTCGAGAAGGGCCGGCGTGAGATGAAGTCCTTAAGGAACGGCGTTCACCGCGCGAACGCGGTCGTGTGGGGACCAGTGCGAGGAGAGCGCACCTTCGACGTGCGCCGGATGCGACGCGAAAAACGCGCCCGCGAGGAACGCGCGCCGACGTCCGCACGAGTCCGAGTCGGAGTCCGAGTCCGAGTCCGAGTTGGCACCCCCCGAGTCGGCGCCCCCCGAGTCGGCGCCCCCGTCGGCGCCCCCTTCCCCGCCGACCCCGAACGCGAACGCGCGTCCGCCGGCGACGTGCCGCGCGACGACGTACCTGAAGACGGACGGCGGGTCGCGAGGGCGGGCGTCGACGTTCGACGGTCAGTCTCTCGCGCGTCTCGTCGAGGACCGCCGCAGCGAGGACTAAGGGCCGTTCTATACAAGCGAACGTCGGGGTGGAGTTGAGAGGCGTCAGGTGGAGTTGAAAGGCGCCGAGGGCGGGTATTGAAAGCGAGGGACCCTGGGCGAAGAGAGACGCCTGCGAAAGTCCTTAAGGATCGGCGTTCACCACGCGAACGCGGTCGTATGGGAACCAGTGTATAGAACGCACCTAAGAACGTCCGTCCTCGTGTTGACCGGAACCGACGAACGCGGTACGTTCACCACGCGAACGGGGCTGGAAGGGGTCGGGGAGTCGCACGGGACGCGATCGGATGAGATGGAAAACCGAACGACGCGACGCGGCGGGGCGGGCGGGCGCGCACGCGAGGCACGTCGCGATCGCGTGACACGAGACGTTTCCGAGGTGGAATCCGAACGGCACCGGGCGCGCGTCGCCCTCGGCGCCGACGAGCGCGCGACGCGGCGTCGGCTCCGCGCCGCCGACCGCGGCGTTGACGCGAAACGAGAGCACGGTCAGCGGGCGCCAGGATTTGTGCGAGCCCGCGTCGCGCAGATCTTGGCCCCAAAAATCGCGCGTCCAGAACGCGGGGCCGACGAGGACGTCCGCGAGCGTCGTCGTCGTCGTCGTCTTCTCCGCGGCATCGCAGGACGACGCGTCTGTGCCGCGCGATTCTTCGGCGTCGCATGCCGACGCGGCGTGTGTTTCTTCTCCCTCGGCGGCGTCGCGCGCGGCGGATTCGCGCGTCGCGCGGTCGCGCGCGGTCGCCGCGAGGACGCTCGCGTCGTGCGCGCGAACGGTGACGTCGCCGCCGCGGTAGTTCGCCGCGTCGACGACGTCCGCGTTGGACAGGATCGCGTACTGATCGTCGTACGTGAAGTCCGCGTGGAGGGTGTTGAGGTAAAGCAGAGAGGAGAGGACGCACAGGACGCACGCGTCGAGCGCGGCGCCGCGCGACGCGCGCATCGGATGAAGTCGTTTGAGAAGCTCGCCGGTGCCGTCTTTTTCACGCCGTACAAGACTGACTTCTGCTGCAGGTCAACTGTACACGTACACGTACACGTAGCCCTACACTACACGTACAGTTAGAGCTCAGTTTTTGTGTAATAATAATATCTACACAGTACACGTTACAGTACACGTTACAATCGACGACAGTACACGTACACGTGTACAGTAGTGTACGTGTACACCACGTTACACGTACGAAACGACGCATCATGGGCCACATCTCCGTAGCGCTCGTATCCGCCATCGGAGACCGCATCGCTGGCGCGCCCATCTCGTACGCGCTCAGAACCTCACGTGACTCTGAAAACTTCCACGCGGGCGCGGCAGCGCAAATCCTTTTTATGGAGCCCGACACTGCTGGCGATTTCCACATCGCCCCGGCTCCGTGCGCTCGTGAGGCTCACATGGGTTTCATGAATCCCGTCGTGGGGTTGCTTACTACGTGAGAGGATTGTTCGTAGTGCGGTCTGCTCGCTTCTAGATCACATGTTTTACCCGGATGGGTTAGAGCTCAGTCTTTTTGTAATCAGATCCACACACGAAAGTACACGTGTACTCGTACACGTTCGTAGATCCACGTTACGTGTACACGTGGTCAGATCTACACACGTAGTCACGTACACGTACACGTACGTGTACACTTACACACAATTTGTACACCAAACTTATGTCTTGTACGACAGTCTGGTATTTTATTCCCCCGCGCCCCGCTCCCGCGCCGGCGGACATGGGGTTGAAGGCGTCCAAGGCGAAGAAGAAGGCTGGCGTCCACGGCGCGACCGCCAGCTCCACGCCCGCGTCCTCGAATTTGTTGCGCGAACTCGAGATCGCGAACGCGAGGCAAGTCGCGACAGCGGTTGACGCGGACGCGAAAGCCGAGCTGGACGCCGAGGAGATTGAGATCGTCTCCGCGGCCTCCCCGGGCGTCGGCATCGTACTTCCCACGGAGCGTTTGTTGGTCGACGACGGCGCGTTCACGGGCGAGGTTGAGAAGCTCATGACGTTCCGCCCGACGCTGAAGAAGACGCACGGCGACGCGTACATAAAAGAGCTCATACACCAGATCAAGGCTTCGAAGGAGATGATGGGCACGATGCTCAGGAGATTCAACGTCGAGATCCGGGCGGCGGGCGAGCGGGCAACCGCCGCGGAGGCACTCGCCAAAGCGAAAGACGCGGAAATCGCGCAGTTGGTCGAGGCCCTGGAGCAAGAATCCGCGGCGGCAACAGCGGAGTCGAACGAGTCGATGTCTGAGCTCGATAAAGCGCGCGAGTCCCGCGAGGCACTGGAGGCACTCGCCAAAGCGAAAGACGCGGAAATCGCGCAGTTGGTCGAGGCCCTGGAGCAAGAATCCGCGGCGGCAACAGCGGAGTCGAACGAGTCGATGTCTGAGCTCGATAAAGCGCGCGAGTCCCGCGAGGCACTGGAGGCACTCGCCAAAGCGAAAGACGCGGAAATCGCGCAGTTGGTCGAGGCCCTGGAGCAAGAATCCGCGGCGGCAACAGCGGAGTCGAACGAGTCGATGTCTGAGCTCGATAAAGCGCGCGAGTCCCGCGAGGCACTGGAGGCACTCGCCAAAGCGAAAGACGCCGAGATCGCGCAGTTGGTCGAGGCCCTGGAGCAAGAATCCGCGGCGGCAACAGCGGAGTCGAACGAGTCGATGTCTGAGCTCGATAAAGCGCGCGAGTCCCGCGAGGCACTGGAGGCACTCGCCAAAGCGAAAGACGCCGAGATCGCGCAGTTGGTCGAGGCCCTGGAGCAAGAATCCGCGGCGGCAACAGCGGAGTCGAACGAGTCGATGTCTGAGCTCGATAAAGCGCGCGAGTCCCGCGAGGCACTGGAGGCACTCGCCAAAGCGAAAGACGCCGAGATCGCGCAGTTGGTCGAGGCTCTGGAGCAAGAATCCGCGGCGGCAACAGCGGAGTCGAACGAGTCGATGTCTGAGCTCGATAGAGCGCGCGAGTCCCGCGAGGCACTGGAGGCGGAAGTCGTGACGTTGACAGAAAAGCTCGATAAAGAGAAATACTTCGGCAGGGCCGCGAATGAGGGCGCCGCGCCCGCGGGGACGAACCCGTTCGCGTCGAGTGGAGGCAGCGGCGGGAGCGCTCCGGCTCGCATCTTCAAAAAAAAAAAAGTCAAAGAGGGATCCATGATAGTAGGTGCTGGTTTCGCTTCTTCGTCGGACGGCCGGGACAGGAATCCGCCGAAGAAAGCGAAACGACCGCCCAGGCGAGGAGGTTTAAACGGCGGCCACAGCGCGGCTTCCGGTGCCCCGAACGCGCCCGCGGTTTTTGGTGCCCCGACTGGCACGGGAACAACAGCAGCCGCTTTTGGGGGCGCGTCTCCATTCGGCGCGCCCACTCCTGGCGCGTTCGGCGCGGCTCCATATCCTTTCGGCGGCGGCGCGCCGAACCCCGCGCCCGCGCTGGGAGGTTTCGGCGGCAGCGGCGCACCCGCGCCGTCGCCGTTCGGGGGGGCAGTCGCGCCGGGCGCGAGCCCGTTTGGTGCCCCGAACGCGTCCGCGCAGTCGTCAACTCAAACGAGCACGCCTTGGGGCGCGTCTTCGTCGACGCCCACGCCAGGAATCAGCAGCTCGGTGCAAAACGCGTGCGCACACTGGAACCGGAGTAATTGCAGGTACAGCGGGCGATGCCGCTCAAGACACGTGTGCTCGACGTGCGGGGACAGCTCGCACAAAGCGGCCCAGTGCCCCCGAGGACCGGGGTCGCTCGCGGGCGGAGGTGGCGGGTTCTCCCCAACGCGGGTCACAGATCCGTCGCTTGTGCCCGCGAGTTCACGACACGCAATCATGCAGCACATATGCGCGATGTCATCGAACGTCGGGAGTTCCGTGGAAGAGCTCCGTCTCCAGAGCAAGTAAAACCCTCCTGGCGCGGTGGCGGGCACGGGCGCGTTTGGGTTGAGCCCGAACGCGAGTGGCAGTGACGAGGGCGATTAAAACGCGGGGGCGAGGCGAGGCGCACCCAACCGAGAAATTTCGTGTGATCTTTCGGTACGTGTACCTGTAGACTTAGTTTAAAACCTGTACGAGTAAGTCGTTCATCCTTGGACGCGTATCATACATCTTGAACGCACGCGCGCTCCTCCTCGATCTTTCTCATGATCGAATCGATCTTCTCGAGCTCGGCCGTCTCCGCGTCGCCTTTCTTCCTCCTCTCCGCGTCCTCCATCGCATCAGGTTGACAACTCCGCAGCATGAAGCTGCAGCCTCTCCCCACGACGTCGCGTTCGTTCACCGCGTGCGTGACCATGTTCGCGGCGTACCCCTCCATGACCGCGATCGATCCGCGCGTCAACGGCACTGAGTGTATCCTTTGGCCTTCGTACTGACCCTTCGCGCCGAAGGAGAGGACGCCGTCGCCGAAAAATCGCGCGGACACGATCGGGCGCTTGAACAACGCGCTCGGGTCCATGTGCACGCTCAGGCGCGCTTTCGATCTCGCGTACAGATTCACGACGGCGTTGTCGATCACGACGTTTTTGTCGATCGCGCCGATGATCTTCGCTCTGTTGCCGAGGGTGGAGTGCACCCACGACGGTATCGGCGGCGCGTCCGCGATGAGCTTCGGCGCGGTCACGGAGTCGTACGTGTACCGGTACCCGAAGAAAACCTTGATTCGACCACCGTTGAGCCCCACGTGCACGTGAGGGGCGTCGCCGGACGCGCGCTCGCGATCGATCAACTCCGTGATCGCCTTCTCCGTCATCTCGAGCTCGTCATCATCGAACGCGTGTAAATATTGCGTCACGCCAAAGTACTGCCCGTTACTTCGAAAGCGCCACACGCGCTTCGTCGATTTCCGCTCGCCGGCGTCGCCGTCGTCCGCGCGCCACGCGATCTCCTCGTCCTCGGGGTATATCCCCGACGACGCGGACTCGCGCTCGGACCCGACCGCGGCGGTGACGCGCGCGGCGCGCGACGCGTCATCGCGGAGATACCCCGCGAGCACCGCGTCGGGGAGCTTCTCGACGACGTCCCAGGCCACCCATTTTTCCGACGTTTTCCGGCCGGCGTCGGACTCGAACCGCACGCGCGCGACGAGGCGTGAGGGTAATTGTCCATACGGGCGTCTCGCGTCGTCGTCGTTCCACTCCTCCAGGAGCGTCGTCGCGAGCGCGAGTTGCTCCCACCCGAGGCATCCCGCGTTGTCCGGGCACAGGTTAGACAGCGCGAGCGCGTCCGCGGGGGTGTCGCCCTTCGCGTAGACGCGGCAGCGCTCGCACGTCCACGGACATCCATCGCCCCCCGCCGCGAACGCGTGCGCGTCTCCGGGGATGGTGGACGGCGCGATGCACTGCACGTGCCAGAATAAACCGCAGTCGCCGCAGCGCAACACGACGGGCGCGCCGTGATGGGGTTCCCCCGGCGACTTCTTCGAGTGGTGCCACTCCACCTCGCGGCACCGCGCGCACGACGGATACTTGCTGTAGGGTGTGCTGGGCTCGAGGTGAAATCTGGAACGTTTTTTTCGCTTCGTCCTCGCCGTCTCGCGCGCCTCTTCCTCGTCGCTCGAAGACAAGTATGATACGAAGTCGTCGCCGTCCTCTATTTCAATGTCGTCGTCGCGAACCACCTGCAGCGCGAACGTGTCCAGCCGCAGCGTCGTGCCCTCTGGCGTCGTCTCTTCACCGTTGACGAGCACTTGAAAGTCAAAGTGCTTCGCCTCAACGACAACGAGCGCCCCCGTGCGTCTGTACGCGCCCGCGACGTTCTCGCGCTCGGCGCCGTCGACGTCGCTCGCGATCGGCGCGAGCCGTTCCACCGTGAACGACGTCGTCTCCACGCGCTCTTTCATCTCCGCGATGCCGTACTCATTTTCCAGAACGACTGAACGACGCACCTCGGTCACGAGAACAATGTCCTCGGACGCTAACATCTTCTTCACGCCGTCGATCACGACGTACTGACGCTCGTCCGACGCTCGCATCGTCCTGCCGCTGTCAGTAGTCTCTGGAAGCGACGTCATAGCCCACGCTTGTTGCGGCCTCGGCTCGATGAACGCCGCCGGGTGGTTCCAAGGGATTAAAAAGCCGTTTCCGCTCGCGTCGTTCGCGCATCTAAACTTCGCGGCGGCTCGAGCGACGTGTTCGCACGCCGAAGCGGGATGACTGAATATTGCGTCGCCACAGTTCGCGAGGCTCCATCCTTTCCACTTGCCACCAATTCCCAGTTTCCACCTCATGTCGACGCCCTCCTCGTGCCAGTGGCATCCCACGTTTGCTCTCGCGTCGCGGTCCAACAGCACGACGCGCCATCGCGCCGGGCGGTCGTTGCACAGGTAGCTCTCGTCCGCGGCGAGGAGCTGCACGTACCACCGAGGCAATCCGGTGCCGTGCTCGTACAGTGCCCAGACGTCCCCGGGCTTTCTCGACGCGAGCCTGCGCTCGTGAGCGTCCTCATCCCTGTCCTCGGGCGGATTCGAGATGCGCCGGACGCCATCAGCGCCCGGGGCGACGTCGTCGAACGCGTTCATCGCGAGCTCGTTCGACTCGGTCGGAAAGTCTTTTTCCGCGTCCGCGCGCGCGCGCTCGGTCGCCGCGGGCTCGACGTCCGCGACGATCGCGCGCTCGTCCTCGTCCTCGTAGCGCCATCGCAGGACGACGGAGGGTCGTTGTCCGGCGCGATCGACGTCGGCGAGATCCGTCGCGTCGTCGTCGTCCTCGAGCGCGAGCGCGCGCGGTCGCTTCAGAGACGCCTCGCGCTGAGGCGGCGTCGCCATGATGACGTCGGCGCGCGTCGTCTCCGTCATTGTTCCGGGCGCGGGGCGCGTCGGCGCGTGTCGTCGAGGGTTGGATGTCTCGGAGGGCGAAGTGTCGGATCGAATGTTGGCACACTGCAGTGATGACAAATGCTACCGAAGGCGAGCGCGGGGAAGTGCGCGCGCGGCGTCTCGGAGCGAACGAAACGAACAACCACGCCCAGATACAGTTCCCAGATTTAACAACCTCCACAAATCTTTTCAGGTCTTTTCGTACAGTACGTGTACAGTACTGTACGTGTACGTGTACACGTACTTCTGGAAGTAATAAATACAGTTTCATAAAAAATTTCAATGTCTCGCGCTGTAATCTCGGATTCGTAGCTTTTATGTACAAAATCTCGTGTATGCAAATCAGTCTCACTCAAAAAAAATATGTACACGGTTCATCGGCTTGAACCCGAGCTTGACCGGGCAGGCCCGAGCTTGACCGGTCAGGCTCCACCTCGTATGTACCTTCGTACATAATATGATAAAACTGGGGCGGGCTACTACACGTGTACTCGCAGGTCTTCTTCTTCTTCTTCTTCTTCTTCCTCTTCTCGTATGTCGTACAGTCAGTTCCATCCGGAGCGCGACGCGAAATATTTTGTTCGCACCGGCTCATCCCTTCTCTCTCGCGTCGTCGTCGAAGGCTCATCGCTCGAAGTACAACCCGACGCCTCAATCCCAGTCGTAGTACTTCGCGTCGCGCTGAATCGCGGCGTCGATCTCCTTGTTCGCGATCGGCTGCGCGATCTCGATCGTATCGCTGTGCATCCCGAACGCCGAGCTCTCCCACTCCGGGTCTGGCACGGGGATGCCGTTCTCCTTCACCTTGAGCTTGCGCGGGCGGAAGAAAATCTGCGCCCCGAGCGCGTCCGGGCTGCCGTTCTTCGCCTTAAACAGCGCGTAGCACTGGAACTCGTCCCACTCTTTCGAGCCCGCGACTTTTTGTTCGATGCCGCGCCCGACGAGGACGATGTGCGCGAGCTTGCCGACGCCCATCTGAGACGCTTTCCGCCCGCACGGCCCTTTCCCCGCGAGCGACCGCGCGAGCTCGACGCACTCCTCGAGCTCGTCCGACGGCCACTGCGTCGAGAACTCAGCGGCTTTCCGGCTCGGCGCGGCGCCGCTCGCGGCGTCGCTCCCGACGCCCATCGTGAACGTCACGGTGAGACCGCTCGCGTTCGCATCCGTGAGCACCTGCGGCGGGAACTGGGAGAGGTGCGGCTCGAACCCCTTGTCTCGCGCCGCGACGTCCTCCGGCGACTTGTTAATTAAGCCGACCGTCTGGAAAACCTGTTCGCCCTCGTCCAACTGCGAGACGTCGACGATCCCTCTCGGGCGCACGCTCAGCGTGAAGCTGTGCGTCCCCTCACCCGCGGTTTTGAGCGCCTGCGAGAACTTCGCGACGAGCGAGTGCCCGTACGCCTCGGACTCCGCCGTGTTCATCTTATCGAGGTCGCCTTGGTACATGAGCGGGAGGTGCACGAAGGCGCAGTCCGCGAACTTGTCGGAGACGACCGTCGCCCACGGCTTGGAGCCGTCCGACGGGCCCTTCCTGAGCGCGTTCTCCAGCGGCTTCTCGACGTGTTTGTACACCATGATCACGTTGGTGTTGTCGATCTCTTTGATCGCCTTGTCCTTGTTAAACGACGGCTCTCCGAGGCAGACGTGGCCGTCCGTGTACGGCTTCCCGTCGACAGAGAGGTACAGGTCGACCATCATGACTCTCGGCATGATCACGAACGCGTCCTTCGCGGACGACCACACGCCGCACGGCGCTTCCACGCCCGTGGCGAAACCGGCGAAGACGTGCAGGACGCCGTCTACGACGTCCACGTCGGCGCCGTCCAAATTCTGCATCGTCTTGACCGACAACTCGCCCACGTTGTACTTGATCAGCGAGGGCACGGACGCGCCGAGGGCGAACTTGCTAATGATCTTCGTGTTCGACTGGCCTGTGAAATGTTTGGGCCTCTGCTTCGAGTACGGCTCCGGATCGCCGCTGCAGCCGCCGGTCTCGCCGAGCGGCGCCTTGCTGTCGAGCCACTTGCGCGATTCTTCGGATTGCATCTCGTACGGACCCTCCGGCGCGGGCTTGCCGACGGGGAGCAGGGAGAGGCACGGACCCATGGTTGCTGGTTCTCGACGGGGTGTTTTTGTAAGAAGCGCGCGGTTCGACGGCGAAAGGGTACCGTACGCGGGGGTGCGAGGCGACGCGACGAATGGCGATCGAATAATGCGTCGAAAGGCGAAGATCGGAAAGAAATATCTGACGACGGGATACTGTATGTTTCGATACCATATTATAGAATACGAAAGTACGAAGCTGGTGTAGGGTTATCCTGTATTGGATCCATCCAATACATATCCCATATCCTGTATTGGAATTTGGGCCCCTTCCCCAGGTTACGTATGGGCAAATAGTCAGAGTCACGTTTCTGTCACGTATGAGTGGGGCATCTGATATACTGCAGGTCCCGCGAATGGTAGTCAGTGCACCGCCGCACGCACCGTCGTCGCGGAAGAAGGAAACCGAGCCCCGCACTCTCGCGCGCGACGAGCGCCCGCATCACGTCGACTCGCGGCGCGTCCCGTCCCCGCGCGCTCTCGTATCCCTCCGCCGCGCGTTCGTTCGCGTTTCGACATTTTGATGCTGATTACTCCCTGACACGGCACGCCCCACCCTCCTTCGACGACGCAGATGACCTCTCTCGCGCGGACGACGACCGCGCGCGCGCGCGCGTCCCCGACGACGCGCCGACCGAACCGCACGACGCGCGCGGTCGTCGTCCGCGCGCGTCCCGCGCGCGCGCCCCCCACGGCGGTCCCCCGCGCGAGCGACGACGCCACCGTGGACGACGCCACCGTGGACGCCACCGTGGACGACGACGCGGTTCGAACCGTCGTCGCGCGCGTCGCCTCCGCCGCCGCGGCGGCGGCGGCGGCCCTCGCCGTCGCCGTCGTCGCGGAAGTTCACCCAGCACGCGCGGACGCGACACCCCCCGCGACGGAGACGGTCGACGCCGTGGCGTTGTACGAGAGCGTCAGGTGCGTCCGATGAAGTTTTTTTTTTCACCCCCGCCATATCCCTCGCTGCGTTTTCAACATTTCAACGTCTCGTCGCGTCTCGTCGACAACCGTCTCAACTGACCGACGAATGTACTTCGCGCGGCGTCGACCGCAGCGCGGCGAACCAAGCGCGCGTGAGCGCGCCGGACGACGCCGCCGTCGCGCCGAAGAAGGCCAAAGCCGCCGCGGCCGCCGCCGCCGCCGCGAAGAAGACGCCGTCGTCTTCGCCGCCGCCGCCGCGGGAGTTCACCCTCGGCGCGGAGGCGAGGTCCTCCTCGCTCGCGTCGCCGCCGCCGTCGACGAGCGCGTTTTTCGATCCGCGATGGCTCGAGACCTCCGCGTCGTCGAAATCCGAATCCGACGCCGCGGCCCCGGCGGGTCTGACCGGCGCGGAAAGGGTCAAGGCGGACGCGGAAGCCGCGTTGGCGCGCGAAGCCGCGATGAAGGCGCGCGAACGCGAGAGGGCGGAGGACGCGATTCAACGCGCGGAGTCCCGGCGCGCGGAGCAGGCGCGTTCCATCTCGCGATGGTCCTCATACGATCGCGTTCGCGCGGAGAACGCCGTTTCTTAAGAATGACGCGACGCATCGCGTCGGACCACGTCCCGCGCGACCCCGTTCGCGCGTTCGTTGAACGTCGATCCTCGGACGTTCGGACGTTCTCCCCGCTTTCTCTTCGCCCCGCGTCCGGTTTCGAGCGTCGACCGCGAAGCCCGCACGTCGACCGACCGACCGATGAAGAAGACGATTCGACCGCGAATCTCGCTCCCCTCGCGACTGATTCGATGCCACCTGCGCGTACCCCTCGGAGCAGGCGGCGAAAGACGCCGCGATCGCGGTGAAGAAGTCGACGTACGAGGACGCGAAGAAGGCGGAGCGCGCGGCGCGGCTGCGTCTGGAGCTTCAGGTGCGCACTGGTCCCTCCTTGTACGACCGCGTTCGCGCGGTGAACGCCGTTCCTTAAGGACTTCGCCCGTCTTTTAAATCCGCCCATCCCTCGGTTTCAATCCCCGCCCTCGACACCGGTCCCCGTGCGACTCTCTTCGCGGGTCGGACGCCGGCGGGCTCGTCTCTCTCGAGGACTTTTCCCATCGTGGCGTCGTCTCTCTTCTTCACCCCACGCCTCCCTTTCAACGCTCGACCGGTGAGACGTGGCATTGACCGGACGCGCGTGCCCTTCCTTCCGCCCTTCAGCGCGAGGCGGACGCGCTGGCGACGATGAAACAGAAGAAAGAAGCCAAGCTCGCCAAGTCGGGTGCGTTCGCGTTCACACTTGTCCCCGTACGACCCCGTCCGCGCGGCGCGCGCCGTTCCTCGAGGACTTTCGCCGTCCGTCGTTTCTCTGCGCCCGCCCGCCCCTCGGTTTCGATCCCGACACACCGCGAGCGACGCCTTTCGACTCCATCCGACGCGCGCCCAAACTCCGCCCCGACGTCGCTTCGTATGGGCAACGACCTCCAGCCGCGAATCAAGAGGAGCGACGCGCGCGAGACGAGAAATTCGCCGCCGAGCAAGCTTCGAAGCGGCGCGAGAGAGACGAACGCGTCGCGAAGGAGAACGCCGCGAACGCGAAGAAGAACGCGGCGATCGAGAAAGCGGCCAAGGCGAAGGCGCTGAAGGAACAAAAAGCGAAAGACGCCGCGAAGCAGGCGAAGCGGGCGAGGAAGGACGCGTTGAAGAAGAAGATGGCGCCCAAACCGGCTTTGAAGGCGAAAAAAGTCAAGGTCGTCGCGTTGAAGCCGAAGCCGAAGCCGAAGGTGCGATTCCGTTCGCGCTGGGCTGCTCCCGAGCGACCCCGTTCGCGCGGTAAACGCTGCCTGCTTCTGAGCTGAAGACTTTTCGGCGTCGGCCACCCACGCGGTCTCATCCACGTCGGCGTCTTTTGTCCAATCGCGTCACGATGTTACCCCGCGCTGACCGATCCGATCGCGTCCTTCTTCCGCGTCGTCGTCAGGCTGTCGTCGCGAAACCTCCCGCGGACCCGAACCCGCTGCTCGTGAAGACGCCGCCGAAGCCGCCGAGGCTCGAAACGAAGAAGCGGTCGTCCGCCGCCGACGCCGCGACGAACGCCAAATCGTCGAAGACGACAAAATCGTCGAAGACGACAAAGTCGAAGAACGCGAGAAGGCCCTCCTCCGCGAAGAAGACGACGCGCGGGAGGACCCAAAAGAAGAGCTCCCCGATCGGAGGGTTCTTCACGTTTTCTCTCCTGTGCCTCGTGTACGCGGCGTACCTCGACTCGACGAAGAACGACTGAGGTGCGTATTCCTTACACTGGTCCCCATACGACCCCGTTCGCGCGGTGAACGCCGTTCCTTAAGGACTTCGCCCAGCGCATCTCTCCGCCCACACCTCGCTTTCAATCCCGACACACCTCGACGCCTTTCAACTCCAACTGACGCCTTTGAACTCCACCCCGACGTTCACTCGTATGGAACGACCCTGAAGGCTTCTGGAATGGAGAACGGAGAAACGCCGACGCGTCACCGCGCGACGGACGGACGGACGGACGGACGGACGCGCAAAAATACCCTACTTTCCGTACAGTATAATATTACAGTATATTTACAACGTTCTACGCGGCCCTATCCGCACGTCACAAAACGCGCGCCTCGCAAAACGCCGCCGCGGACTCGAAACCGAAACGCCGCAACGCGCCCGCGAGTCTCACGCCCGCCTTGGCGACGCGCGCGCCCCGCTGCCCTTCACCCATCCCCCCCGCGCGCGCGATCTCGTCCATCGTCCTGGAAGGACGTAGGGTCCATGGACGTTCGTCGGTCGGTCAGTTGGACGTCTCGCGCCGGTCGAACGACGTCGAAAGGCACGCGCGGGCGAAGAGAAAGAAAAAAAGAAAAAAAAACGCACCGGCGCGGAAACGCGAGGTGCACGCCCTTCTTCCCGTTCACGACTTGCGTGACCGACATGTCCCCGACGAGCGAGCTGCGCGGGAAGGAAGGGACCGCGGTCGGATTTTTCCAGGGGGTGGGGGGGCGGTGTGGGGGGGCGGTGGGGGGGAACAAACAGAACCACTCCAAAAAAAAGTCCCGAACCGAACCTCATGCGATACAGATCGACCACGCGGAGGCCCGTGACTCGGCGCATCCAGCGCAGCATATCGCGCAGCGCGAGGTTCTGCGCGACGTCCAGGCTCTCGTGGAACGACATCGTGAGATAGTGCGATCGCGTCATCGCGCGCGGGGCGTCCTGACGCGGTTTGACGCGAGCGGTCGAGGGAAAGACGCGCGTCAGTCGCGCGGGCGCGTGATTGGTCGGTGACATTCCCGCGCGTCGTCAACACGAGCGCGAGGTTCATTCGTAGCGCGCGAACCGAAAGAAGTCCGTGTCATCAAGGAACGACGTTCAACGCGCGAGGAGATTCGCACGGGAAGCAGTCTCACCGCGGGGAACCCCGCGAGAACGGCGTCGCCGCTGTTATTTTTAATAACCGACAGTCGAAACGTTCCTCGCAGGCTCGTCTCGAGCGCGGTGACGGAGAACTCGCCGTCGCCTTGCATCGCGTGTCCATCCCCCGCGCTGAACATCGCGCCGGGGACGTTCACGCGGAAGTACGCCGTCGACCCGGGCGTCAACAGCCGGTTATCGAGGTTACCGCCGTGCGCGCCAGGCTCGACGCTGAGGGTATTTTCCCATACGAAAAAGCGTCGGGGCGGCGTTCGGGGGACGCGTCAGTTCAAGTCGCGAGCCGTCGCGGTCGAGCGTCGAAACCGAGCGGTCGGCGGAGTGGTAAATTAACGACGTCGCGTCCTTCTCGAGGAAAGGCGCGCGCCGCCCGCGCGAACGCGGTCGCGCGGGGACCGGCGCGAGGAAGGAGGACGCGCCTGCTCACCACGCCGCGGTCGGGACGCGGCGCGACGCCGAGCTGCCCGAAGAACGGTTCGCGCCAGCGTGTTCGTCGGTCGACGTTCCGTCTTCCGCCGCCGTCGTCGCCTTCGTCCCCGTCGTCGTCCCCGTCGTCGTCGTCGTCGCGGCGGCGCAGAGGGATCGAGACCCCGCGCGTCCACGGCGGCGTCGCGACGCGCGCGTCCAGATCGATCGGGATCACGATCGTCTCGTCGACGCCGTCGCGGAGGAACGCGAACGCGTCGTCGTCGTCGTCGTCGTCGTCGAGCGCGGCGAGCGCGCCTTTCCCCGCTCGAAGCGCGTTCCATCCCCACGGCACCCACGGCTCGGACGCGAGGATCTCCACGGCGAGGACGTCGCCGACCTCCGCGCCGCGGACGCGCACCGGACCGGTGAGCAGGTGCGGTCCCGCCTCGCCGCAGTGACGCAGCGGCGGAAGGTTCGCCGCGGCGCGTCGAGGCTGCGTCCCGTCCTCGGCGCCGCACGAACGCTTCCAGATCGCCCCGAGCTCGTCTGGTATCGGCCATCGCGCCGGGGGGATCCCTCCGGGTTCGCCGCTGACGGAGTACAGCTCGACGACGTCGCCGTCGTCCACGGTCGCGACGGGCTCAGGGTCGTTCCATACGAGCGAAAGTCGGGGTGGAGTTGAAAGGCGTCAGTTGGCGTTGAAAGGCGTCGATGGCGGGGATTGAAAGCGAGGGGTGGGCGCAGAGAGACGACGGCAAAAGTCCTTAAGGATCGGCGTTCACCACGCCAGCGCGGTCGTATGGGAACCAGTGTATGGGACGCACCTCGTACGACGCGCTCCATCCGCCGAAGCGCGTCGTCTCCGGGCTCGATCGCAGGACGTGGTGCTCGGCCGCGACCGCGAGCGACGACGTCGTCGTCGCGAGGACGAGCGCGAGGAGGACGCGACGGCGCATCGCGCCGTGCACGTCCACGTGTCCCGACGACGACGACGACAGCCGCGCACCTGGAAGATGGCGAACAGAAGGTACACGTACGGAATAGACCAGTGCCGCTAACTCGATTCAGACTAAAAAACCATAGAGTACGAGTACGCAAAATTTCGTATGGAATCTTAGTCTGATACAGTATTTTCGCCTAGCGCGTAGCGCGAGTCAGTTTTGGAATCCGGAATTTGTTTTTTTACGAGTATTAATTTCAGCGTCACTCAAACGCTCCCCTCACGACGTTCACAACTTCGCGTTCCTCACCTCGATCCTCGCCACCGTCTCCAAATGCACCTCGTCCGGACCGTCCGCCAGTCGCAGCGTCCTCGCGCCAGCGAACATCCGCGCGAGCGGCGTGTCCTCGCACACGCCCAACCCGCCGTGAATTTGAATCGCGGCGTCGATGACCGCGAGCGCCGCCTTCGGGGCGGCGATCTTACACGCGGCGATCGCGCCCTTCGCGCGTTTGTTCCCCTCCGCGTCCAACATCCTCGCAGCCTCGAGCGTCATCAGCCTCGCGCCGTCGAGACGGACGCGACACGCGCCCAGCGTCTGCAGCGTCGAGCCGTTCGCCGCGAGGGGTTTACCGAACGCGACGCGCTCCGCCTGAGGGTTTAGGGAGGGCAACGCGAGCAGAGTTCACGCGAGCGAACGCGAGGGTTCGTCGGTCGGTCGTGAGCGACCGACGTAGACGCGATCAGACGTCGAAACCGTGAAACAAGGGAGGAGACGGGCGCGAAAGAAGAAGACGACACGCGAGAAAGAAGAAGACGACACGCGAGCGGGGGTCGCCGTCGCGCGTGGAGCTGTCTCACCGCGCGTCGCGACGCGAGACGCAGCGCGCGTTCGCCCATCCCGATCAGCCGCATGCAGTGATGCAATCGTCCGGGCCCGAGTCGACCTTGCGCGATCTCGAACCCGCGACCTTCGCCGAGCAAAATCGCGTCCTGTGATGTGATCGGTCGAGGGAAGACGCGCGTCAGTCGTCGTTCGCGCGCTCGCGCGATTCCGCATTCGGCGTAGAGCGTTCCCGCGCGTCAGACGCGGTCGCTACGAGCGCGAGGTTCACTCGCGCGGTAGCTCGCGGAAAAAAAAACGCATTCTCCCTCGAGAAGGGAACGACGCGCGACGCGCGATTGGATTCGTATGGAAAGCAGTCTCGACTCACCTCGACGCGCACGCGGACATCGCGAAACGTCGTCTCCGCGTGCCCGTGCGGCGCGTCGTCGTATCCGAACACGCTCAGCGGTCGAACGACCTCCACGCCTTTCGCGCGCATCGGAACCAGCACCATGCTCTGTTGGCGATGCTTCGGGACGTTCGCCTTCGCGGCGTCTTCGTCCGTCGTCGTCTTTCCCATGAAGATCGCGACCTCGCACCTGCCGCGAGATGAGATGACGACGCGAGCGGTCGAGGGAAAGACGCGCGTCAGTCGCGCGGGCGCGTGATTGGTCGGTGACATTCCCGCGCGTCGTCAACGCGAGCGCGAGGTTCACTCGTAGCGCGCGAACCGAAACGAAAGGAGTCATCGAGGATCGACGTTCAACGCGCGCGCGAACGGGGTTGCATGGGAAACAGTCTCACCGCGGGTCGCACGCGCCGCTCGTCCACCACTTCCGACCGTTTAAGACGTACTCGTCGCCGTCGCGGACGACGCGAGAGCGAATGTTCGTCGCGTCCGACGACGCCACCTCGGGCTCGGTCATCGCGAAACAGCTCCGAATTTCCCCGCGGAGCAACGGCGCGAGCCAACGCGTCTGCTGCGACGCCGTGCCGTAGCGCAGGAGAACTTCCATGTTCCCCGTGTCCGGGGCTGAGCAGTTGAAGAATTCCGACGCCCACACGGAAGCGCCCATCTCCGAGGCGAGGTGCGCGTACTCGAGGTTCGTCAACCCCGGCCCGGTGAGTAATGAAAGCTCGCTCTTGGAGAGTTTTTTTCCTCCCTCATCGAGCGCGCCGCCGCCGCCGCCGCCGATCTTCATGAGTTCGAGCGAGTCCACGGGGAGCCAGAGGTTCCACAGCCCCGCGCGCTGCGCGAGCGTCTTGAGCTCCTCGGTCATCGAGGGAACGGTCCAGCGCTCCGCGCTCGCCGCGTGCGCTTCAAACGCCGCCTGATAGGGAACGCGCGCGTCGGGTCGGGTCGGGTCGGGTCGGGTCAGTCGAGCGTCCCACCGGTCGAACGACGGACGGCGTTTGTTGAAAGGGAAGCGCGGGCGCGTGAAGAGCGTCGACGGGAAACGTCAGTCCTCGAGGAACGACGCGCGACGAGCGAACGAAAGAAGTCGCGCGGTGGGCAGTCTCACCTCGTTCGGGTACACGTGCTCGCGCATGAACCGACGGAGGGACACGAGCAGTTTCGCCGCGCGTTCGCTCGGCTCGAAGCCGACCGGCGCGCGGACGGTCGACGCGGACGCGGACGCGGACGCGATCGACGAGCGTCCGGGGAACCCGACGCGCGACTGGGCGAGGTCGTCGACCGCCGCCGCCGCCGCCGCGGGTTCGGGAACGCCAGCGACGAGTAACGCTCTCTTTGCAAGCGTTTCGACCAACGCCCCCGCCGCGGCGGCGTTCGCGGAAGACGCGTTTCCCTCCCGCGCGCGGCGGCGCACCCCCGCGAGAATCGCCGCCGCGCGAAACAGAGACAACGCGACGTAGAACGGCCACGTCCCTGACGTCATCGGGTTCGGCAATCCGCTCGCTTCGGACCACGCGCGCACGTGCTCAGCTTCGGTCGGTATCCCGTCCGGAAGCGGGCCTTCCTCGAACGCGGGATACGACGCGTTCACGCGTCCCGGTCGCGTGCGAGGAAGGTGATACGGTATGCAGTTGTACGCGATGTCTCCGTACGGACACCCGAGCGTTGAGAGCTCCCAGTCGAGGACGGCGACGCAGCCGCCGCCGCCGTCGGCGCGTTTAAACACGAGGTTATCGAGGCGGTAATCCCCGTGCGTGAGACGTCCGCCCGGCTCGTCTTTTGGGACGTTCGCGCTCAGCCAGCGAATCAGCTCGCGCATGCACGGCTCGCGCTCCGCGTCGCCGCCGTCTCGGCAGCTCTCGTCGTACTGCCTCGTCCATCGTCTGAGCTGCCGAGCGCTGTACGTGCGAGCGTCGCTCTCGCGACGCGCGCCGCCGCCGCCGGCGAAGTCTCGCAGCGAGACCGCGCTCGGATCGATCCGATGCAGCCCGCCGAGTATCCTGGCCATGTCGCGGTAGACGGTCGCGCGGTGCGCCGCGCTGGGGAGGCGCTCCAGCCCTGGGGTGACGAACACGTGGCCGCGCACGTGCGACATGAGGTAGAACGGCGTCCCGAGGACGCTCGCGTCGTCGCACGACGCGATCATCGCGGGCACGGGCACGACGGCGACGCGCCGAGCCGCGCGCGACGACAGCGCGCGCTGCACCGCGAACTCGCGCTCGACCGCGTGCGCGGAGCGCAGGAGCGCGCCGGGAGGTTTCTTGCGCAGGACGTACGTCGCGAGGACGCGAGGCGGACGCTTCGTCGTCCGCGCGTCGTCGACGCGGACGCACTCGACCTTGTACGTCGGATTCGACTGCCCGTGGCCGAACTGCGTGACGCGCAGCTCTACGTTCGCGTCGCGCGGGAACGCGCGCACGCGCGCTCGCGCGTACCGCAGCAGCGCGTCCGCGTCGAGGGGGAGCCGCGGCGGCGACGTAGCGGCCGTGGTGTCAATGCTCGTCGGGGTCGTCATCGCGGCGGCGCGGGCGTCCGCGCGAGGACGTGATCTCGGCACCTCCGCGACGTGGCGTGGATCAGACCAGTGTGCGCTACGATTGAAACAAAAAAACCATAGAGTACGAGTACGAAAACAATCGTATGGAATCTTAGTATGATACAGCATTTTCGCTTAGCGCGTAGCGCGAGTCAGTTCTTGGATCACAAAACCGGCCGGTCGGACGAGAGTACACTCCGGATCAAGCTACGAAGTTTGATACCTTCCTCCTTTTCAGAAAAAAGAGGGAAAAACGCGAAAAAATGCCAGTTTTAAGCGCCTTTCAACTTTCTCGCGCTCATCGCTGCGCGAATCTCTTCTTGATCGTCCCTCGCGTCGAGTTCCCTTTGAATCCGCGATGAATTTTCAAATCGACGCGCCTGCGCGGCGGCAGAGCGCGCCAGGAAGTACGAGTAGTTTTTTTTCTCGTATGGCGAGTAGACTGACGTCGCCGCTCTCTCTTTTGGCCGTTAACCGCGAAAGAAACGACAACGAAGGGCACGACGCGGTCTCCCCCGACCCCGGGAATAGTCCCGGCATGCCGGGCGGGTCTCCCATGCAACTTGGCGCTACAACCACCTTGCAATCTCCACGCCAATCTCGCGAGTCGGCACCCCCTTCACGCGAGTACGGTGACTCCGATGGAGATTTGTTCACTCCGCCCCAAGGCGTTCGCGCAAGGCGCCGACGACGGTCCGAGGTGTGGGGAGACACGCCGACGCGGAGCTCGTCACGCACGCGACCGTCGGAGCAAGTCTCGGCTTCTCCGGAGGTCCCTCCGCCTCCCGCGTTCTTCGTGCGGGCGTCGGGGACGAACGCTTCCGAGAGTGACAAACTTCGATTCATCCGTGCGGTGGAAGCGAATAAGGCCAAGGGAATAAGCGTCGCCGCGACGACCGCGAGGTGGGGATTCTCTAAGAACGCGTACGCTAAGTACAAAAAACAGGACAAGCTAGGCGAGACGAAGCCCAAGGTCATCCCGGGCCGCCCGCAAAAGGCGGACGAGGAAATCAAAGCGAAGCTTTATGAAGTCAATCGAGCGTTTCAAGGTGGCTTAACTATCGAAGGACTAAGCAAGGAGCTCCTCCGCATCTTCGGCGTATACCTCAGTCCCAGCACCATCTGCCGGATGATGACGAGGGATGGCTGGCGTAAGCGAAAGAAACGTTCGTCGCCGTTCCTCACCGAGAAGGCGATGACGGCGCGCGCGGAAGGTACACATACACGTACCGGAAGTACTCACCGGAAGTACTTCCGTACTCCCGTACCAAGGTAACTCCCAGAGGCCACTCGCGCGGCCGCCTCGTCGTCGCCGCGTGCAGGATAGGGACCCTAGGACGCGGCGCGGTACGTGTAAAGGAATCGAGGAACGTTGCACCGTGTCGTGTGTACAACGTACGCACGCTTAGTCTACACGGGCTGAAAGTCCCTTCCTGAAGCACACTCTCCCCCCTCGCTCGCCTCGCTCGCTCGCCGGGCGCTCAGTGCCGGGTGATGACGACGCCCTCGTACTCGTCGTCGTCCGTACTCTCGTCCTCGCCGTCGTCCCCCCCGTCCGACAGCTCGTCCGGCCGCGCGAGCTGCGACTCCGCGGGAGGTTTCGAACACCCGGGGCACAATTTTTTCGTCGTCGCGCACGTCTGCGGCCGGGTGGCGGGATACGATTGGTCAGCGAGTGATACGATTCGATGACGTGGACACGCGCGTGGTCGTTATTGGTAGGTGAAGAGAAAGAGAGACGTGACATACGCCCACCTGGCATAAGTTTCGATAGGAGAAGTGCACCGCGCGCTCGCACGCGTGACACTTGCCGTGTTTCCCCGGCCGGAGCGCTCGGTACTTTTGGTACTGGAACCGCCACTGCACCTGCGCGGGCGCGCGGGCGAGGGAAAGGCGTGTGGTGGTGGGGTTTCGAGTTCAGCGGGATGGGTGCGGTGGTTTAGGGTTTCGGGTTTGGATTTTTTTGGGCGTGGGGACGCACGACGATCTCGCGGGGTTTCGCCGGGCGGACGACGGACGACGGACGACGCGCGATTCCGACGGGACCGCCTCTCGTGCCTTTTGCGCGCATCGGCGGCAGACGCCCTGGCACGCGCGATGTCGCAGGTCGTTCTCCGCGTCGACGTCGCGGACAGCGCGCTTCATGTTCCTGTGCGCCTTGAACCCCTCGCGGTTCTGGTACTTCTGACCGGGCTTCACGCGCTGCCCCGCGTGGCGCTCGTTCGGGATGCCGCCGCCGCCCGAGGACGCCATCGCGCGGGCGCCCGCCGGATTTTACCGTCCGCGGCCCGCCCTCCGCGTCGACCGTCGACCGTCGCGGATGCGGACGCGAGAGGGGTCGGCGCGAGAGCGCGGTCCGACGCGCGCGGCGTGAGTGTGACGACGCGACGCGACGCGACGACGAGGCGCGTGCGACGTAGTTGACCTGTGAGTAGAGTGAGGTCCGCCCGAGGCGGTGTTTTTTTTCGGATTCGTAGTATGAAAACCTGTATGAAAATCGCGTTTCCTGGCTTCAAATCGCCAATTTCAAACGTCGTCAGCGCTCTCATCGATCAATTTTCATCGCTCTGTGTTTTTTTGTTAAAAAATTACTTCAGCTTTTTCCTGGCTTTTTCCAAACTTTTTCGACGAGTCCGCGGACGCGGCACGAAGCACAAACGCCGTCGCCGCGCCGCGAACGCACTCGACGTCGCGACGACCGCGTGACGATGCGCGCGGCGCGACGTCTCGCGTCGCTCGCCGCGCGCGCCTCTGCGCGCGCGCGTCGCGCGCGTCATCGAGGCGTCCGCGCGGGCGCGCGCGAGGCCGTCGCCGGCCTCGATCGCGCGTTCGCGTCGTCGTCGTCGTCGTCGTCGTCGTCGTCGTCGTCGTCGTCGTCGACGACGACGACGACGAAGACCGCGACCGGCGACGAGTCCGCACCCGCGGTCGACGCTCCCCGCGGCGTCCTCCTGCGCGACTTCATCCGCGAGTCGCTGTACGGCCGCGAGCGCGGGTACTTCGCGAGGGCGACGCCGCCCGTCGGCGAGATGCGCGCGCCGATCGCGTTTCGAGCGCTCGCCGGCGCGGACGACTACCATCGCGCGCTCGCGGGGCGATACGCCGCGCTGTCGTCGCAGTGGCTCACCCCGGTCGAGGTGTTCAAGCCGCACTACGCGAACGCGATCGCGGATTACGTCTTGCGGCGCCACGCGCCGCGTCGAGACCGCCCGCTGAAGGTTTACGGTGCGTTCTGCTTCGCTTCGTCTTCCTCGCGCGCGTCCGTCGTTCGTTCGAAGTCGTCGCCCGAGCCTCCGCGCGCGCGACGCGCGCGCTCACGGGTTTTTCGTCTGAAGCCGCCCCGCGTCGTCGATTCTG
>NW_003315883.1:2171243-2171923 GCF_000151265.4 Micromonas pusilla CCMP1545
TCCGTACTTCCGTACTTTCGAGAAAGTACGAAAGTACTTCCGTAGTACAACTACGTGTGTGTAGCGAGGGATACCTGGAGCAGTTCTTGTCGCACGAGGTGGTGTGCGAGGACACGACGTCGAGCGGCGGGAACGTCGAGCTGTTGCGCGGCGGCGACTGATGAACCGACTGCGCCGAGACGATTCGCGCGGCGACGGACGGACGAACGAACGAACGAACGAACACCGCGCCATTGTAGACTAGCTAGTACGAAAGTAGTTCAGATGATTAGGGTTTAGGGTTTAGGGTTTAGGGTTTAGGGTTTAGGGTTTAGGGTTTAGGGTTTAGGGTTTAGGGTTTAGGGTTTAGGGTTTAGGGTTTAGGGTTTAGGGTTTAGGGTTTAGGGTTTAGGGTTTAGGGTTTAGGGTTTAGGGTTTAGGGTTTAGGGTTTAGGGTTTAGGGTTTAGGGTTTAGGGTTTAGGGTTTAGGGTTTAGGGTTTAGGGTTTAGGGTTTAGGGTTTAGGGTTTAGGGTTTAGGGTTTAGGGTTTAGGGTTTAGGGTTTAGGGTTTAGGGTTTAGGGTTTAGGGTTTAGGGTTTAGGGTTTAGGGTTTAGGGTTTAGGGTTTAGGGTTTAGGGTTTAGGGTTTAGGCCTTAGGGTTTAGGGTTTAGGGTTTAGGGTTTAGGGTTTAGGGTTTAGGG
>NW_003315882.1:0-801 GCF_000151265.4 Micromonas pusilla CCMP1545
CCCTAAACCCTAAACCCTAAACCCTAAACCCTAAACCCTAAACCCTAAACCCTAAACCCTAAACCCTAAACCCTAAACCCTAAACCCTAAACCCTAAACCCTAAACCCTAAACCCTAAACCCTAAACCCTAAACCCTAAACCCTAAACCCTAAACCCTAAACCCTAAACCCTAAACCCTAAACCCTAAACCCTAAACCCTAAACCCTAAACCCTAAACCCTAAACCCTAAACCCTAAACCCTAAACCCTAAACCCTGGCCAGCGCGTCGAATCGCGCGTTGATGGCGTCGTCCAACGATCCGACGGCGTCTCCTCCCGCGGTCGCGCCATCGCGCCGCACGACGCGCGCGCTCCTTCCGCGCCATGGAGGCGCCATCTCGCGGTGGTGGTGATGCGCGCGCGACGCGAAGAACCCGCGGAGGAGGAGGAGAAGGAGGACGTGCGGCGCGGTGCGCGACGGACTGAATGCCCCGAAAGGGCGCTTTTGGTTTCGGATGACGAAGGTTTCGAAGCGGAACGAGACAGATTCGCAGCGGGGCAAACGTATGTTGTCACTCCGTCTTCGCCTTCTCCTCTCCATGACGACGCCGCTCTTCCCGCGTCGACCCCCCCGTGATCCACTTCAACCCGAGCGCGAGCGAGACGCCCGCGGCGACCGCGAAAGCGACGACGACGATCGGCGGCGACGCGTTCGCCAGCTCGAGCGCCGCGCGGACGACGTTCGACGCGTCGTCGTCGCGCGCGTCCGTCCTCGCCCCCGGCGCGGCGACCGGCCATCTCCACCCGTGACTCTCCACGAAC
>NW_003315882.1:13515-33736 GCF_000151265.4 Micromonas pusilla CCMP1545
AGCAGGAGCACGTCCCACTGGAACGACAAGAACGTCTGCCCGACGTTGAAGACGGAGAGGTACGCCGCGAACATCGCGGCCCAGACCCAGGCGTCGGCGGCGGCGCCGCCCGATCCGGATCCGCGCGCCGCCGTCGTCGCCGCCGCCGCAGAGAGGACCGCGCCGACGAGCAGAAGGATCTCCATCACGTCGTCCACGCGCGCGTATCCTCCGGAGAGCTCGTGCGTCCACGCGAGCGTCGGGAGCGTCCAGACGCGCTCGCGCAGCGTCGACCACGAGGGCGTCGGTCTAGGGTCCGCGCCCTTCGCGCCGAAGGAGACGCGGTCGAGGAACGCGACGACGGGCGAGACGCCGTTCGTTCCAAAAAGTCCGCGGTACTGACGATGCAGCGACGCGAACGAGGACAGGTAGCACAGCGCGACGAGGAAGAGGACGAGCCGCCGGACGTCGGCGTGGGCGCGCGTCCTCGCGGCGGGGGACGACGCGACGACGGCCGGCATGTCTGTCGCGCGTGCGTCGTCGGGCGCGCGTCGTCGGAGTGACCAGATCCGCGCGGGCGACCGTTCAGAGCTTAAGAGTGAGTTGTTGTTTTTTTCAGTCGGTGCCGACTCGACACTTTCTCGTCGTCGTCAGAATGGTGCGCGCGCCGCCGCGGCCGCCGCCGTGGCGCGTCGCGCGCGACTACTTTCGGAACCACCCGCTGAACAAGAAATGGATCCGCGTCGCCGCGCTCGCGGGCATCATCCTCTTCTGCCGGTTCGGCCTCGAGCAGTCGATAACGCGCACGATCCTCGTCGCGTTCGCGTTTCGCTTTCTCATCCAGAAGGACACTACCAACCCTGGTCACCATCACCGCGACGGTCGTCGACGCGACCGTCGCCCGCCGGCGACCCCGGAATTCGAACTCCTCGAGCGCGAGCGTCTCGAGCTCACGGAGAGCAGCGCGCTGACGCGCGAGCAGCGCGCGGAGCGCGTCGTGAACTACGACGAGCGCTCGTACGGGTTCGTGCGGCTCGCGGAGGACGCGATCCGCGCGGCCGAGGCGAGGAACTCGCTGCGACTCGCGCGGCTCCACGACGACGACGACGACGACGACGCGAACGCCGAACGCCGCCGCCCGATGCTCGAGCGCTTACACCTCGCCGCGACCGAGCACGCGCTGTCCTCGCAGACGCCGACCGGGAACCCGTTCGTCGCGGCGCTCGTCTCCGAGGTGCGATCGTCGAGAGCGTTCGCGGTCGCGCTGCGCGAGTTTATCCGAGAGGAAGTTTGCCCCGCGCTGGGCGTTAAGCGCGTCGCGTATCAACGCAAACCGACGTTCCGCGTCCACCTCGCGGGCGCGCCCGCGCAGGGGATGCCGCACGCGGACGGGCTGCATCCGCACAACCGGCAACCGAACGAGGTGAACGTGTGGGTGCCGCTGACGCGCGTCGGCGCGTGGGGCGGCGGCGGCGGCGGGGGGGACGGCGGGGACGGCGGAAAAAATCATCCGTCGACGAACTCGCTCGTGTGCGAGAGCGAACCGGGCGCGCGCGACTTTCACCCGCTCGTCGCCTCCCCCGGACAGTTCGTGAAGTTTTACGGGTGCGCGTGCTGGCACTTCACGACGAGGAACGACACGGACGTCACGCGGGTGAGTTTCGACGTGCGCGTCGTGCCGTTTCGTCTGCACGACGACGACCGCCCGGGGCCGTCGAAGGCGGGGAAGGGTCGAGGCGGGAAGCCGCTGCGGCTGGGCGAGCACTACGTCGACTCGGACGCGCCGTTGGACTATTAACCTTATGATGATTAACGAGAGGGTGGGAGTGATAGCATCGTAGCGGCGTCGTCGTATTAGAAGAAGAGGGAGGAGGGGAAGTAGAACACATCAGATCGACTCGCGCCTACCACTGCATACGACTCCTCATCACGTCTACATCTCCTTCGCTTCGAACGCCTTGTACGCGTCCCGGACTTGGTCGAAAACCTTGTCCGCGATGTAAATCATCGACGTGTCCCCGCCGCGCTGTCGCACCTTGTCCGGGTGGATCAAGATCAGCGCCCTGTGGTAGCATTTCTTCACGCTCGGCGGGTTCAGAAGGTCGTTCATCGACGGGCTCTTGTACCCGTGGTTCTGCCAGAGCACGTCGCCCAAGTTGGCGAGCATCGTCCGGACGTTGTTTTGATTCACGCGGAGCCACTCGTCGATGTCCGCGCCGATCATGTCCTTCAGCATCTGCCGCTCCGCCTGGTCCGCGAGCGCTCGGGATTCGCGGTCGCGCTTCTCCTGGAGCTTCGCGTCGATCGCCGCCTTGACGCGTTCGTGTCTTCGCCGCCGCGCCTCCTTCCGCTCCCGGGTGTCGCCCTCTCGGTCCTCGTCGTCGCTGTCGGGGGCGTATGAAAATTCATCGGCCGACGCCGCCGCGGGCGCCGCGTTGGCCCGACCCCCGCCCATCATCGCGCCGAACATGTCGTCGATGACCGCCGCCGCGGGAACGCCGCCGCCGCTGGGATGAACGGGCGGACCGAAGAGGTCGTCCATTTTGTCCGAACCGAGGGACATGCCGCCGCCCTTACCTTTCCCGCCGCCGCCCGTGGTCGAAGCCCTGAGAAGGTCCTCGAGCGAGTCCAACCCGCCGCCGCCGCCGCCTGACGCGGCGGCTCCGCTCGAGGTCGCGGCGGCTCCTCCCGGGGAGAAGAAATCCTCGAACCCCGCGAGACCGTCGTCCGCCGACGCCGCCGCCGTCGTCGTCGACGGCGTCGGCTCCGGAACCGCCGGCTCAATCTCTGACGCGTCCTCGACCGCGCTCCTCCCGCGGTCGTATCCCCGCCCGGTGGTGTCCTCGACGAGCGTCGGTGACTCTCCGTCGTCCATGACGCCCGATAAGTCGAGCTCGTCGTGCCCTGAACCAGCCGAGGCGGGGCTGTCCTTCGCGCTCGCGATGCCGCTCGCGACGCCGCCGCCGCCGCTGAAAAAATCATCCGCGCCGTCGAGTAAATCGTTCGCGCTGCTCGCGGCCGTGCCCCCCCCGCTCGTGGACGCGGGCGCGCCCAATCCATCAAGTTTCGAACCGCTCGCCGTCCTGCTCGTCGTCGTCGTCGTCTCGCCGAACAGCGCGCCGAGGAGATCGTCGTCGCCCGCCGCGCCGCCGCCGCCGACGACGGCGCTCCCCGGCCCGCTGCTCGCCCCCGACGCGGTGCCGGCGCCCCCCAACAGGTCGTCGATGCTCTGCGTCCGCATCGGCGCGCCGCTCATCGGTCGCCCGCCGCCGAGAAGGTCGTCCACGTTGGCGAAATCGAACGCGTCGCCGGCCATGCCGCTCTTTTTCTTCATCGAGTTCGCGAGACCCGGCGCCGCGGGAGAGAACCCCATCGCGGGGGAGCGCGAGCGCGCGGGGGAGGACGAGAAGAAGTCCATCCCTCCGCCGCCGGACGCGGCCCGCTGGTGCGGGATCGGTCTCGCCGCGGACATCGGACTGTCGAGGGGAGAGAGACGACGCGAGGAGGAAGAGAAGAGCGTCGGTCGGGAGGAACAAAAAAAAGTGGATAACCAAAAAGAGAGCGACCGCGGAGGACGCGGGGTCGCGCGCGAGATCGTGCGCGGGGAGGGGACGCACGTCGCGCCGCCGCCGATGCCGCCGCCGATGCCGAGACCGAAGATGTCGTCCACGTCCGCGCCGCCGCCGGCACCCCCCGAAGGCGGCGGCTTCGGCTTCGCCGCCGCGGAGGAGGAGGACGACGAAGCGAACCAGAAGGGATCGTTCGCGTCGATCGCCTCCGCGGGCATCGCGCTGCCGCTGCTCGGAGTGCCCGCCATCGCGCTCGTCATCGACTTCGCCGCGTTCATGCTCGGCCCTTTCTTCACGCTCCCGGTGAGCGAGAAGTCCGTCATGAGGCTCTCGAGGCCGCTCATCGCGCCGCGATCGCCCGCGCGTCGCCGCGTTCCTCGCCCCCGCGCCTCGCGGCTCCGCTGTTGTCCTTCGGAAGCGTCAGAGTTTTTTTCCGACCCTCGAGGGATCTGACGTTCGCCTCGCGCCGCGCGCGATCGCGGCCGCGCCGGGGTTCTCCCTCGCCTCGCGTCCCCTCGCGGACGTCCCCCGAAACGTCCGCGACGCGCGAGGACGCCGAACCCGCGCGTCGTCGTCCGCGGTGGGCGCCTATCTGTGATGGAGGCAGCTCGACGATCGTGACGGACATATCCGCGCCGCGAGCGGTCGCGGTCGCGGTCGGCGGCGCCGCGAAGAGCTCTCCAGCCGATGAAAAAAAAAAGTTGAAACGATAAACGAAACCAAAAAAATTTCATCGGACAAAATCCCGGTGAAACCTCCTCGATGAAATCCGGTTCGTAAAAGCGATTCTAGGCGAGGCGAAAAGCATCGTACGCCGCTCGCTCGCCTGCGCGCGAAAGGTCCGTTCGAGTTTGCTGGCAGCGCAGCGCCGCTCGCCACACGCCCGCCGCACGCCCGCCGCCGCCGCCGTCGTTCCGTGACGACCGCGCGCGCGTCGTCCATGAGCGCCGGAGCGACGCTCATCAGCGGCATCACAGCTCGGACGAGACCGTCGCCGTCGTCGTCGCCGTCGTCGCCGTCGTCGTCGTCGTCGTCCGTCCGCGTTTTTCGCGCGCGCGCCTCCCGAGTGCCGACGCTTCGGAGCGCGGATCCCGCGCGCGCCCGACCGCGCGCCGTCGTCGTCGCGACGTCCTCCGCGGCGTCCTTCGCCCCCGTCGCCGCCGCGCGCGTCGTCGCGATGCGCGCGCCCGGGGTGACGAAGCGCGTCGTCCGCGCGAGCGCGACGACCGGGGGCGCGGAGAACGACGCCGACGCCGACGCCGACGATTCAACAACGTCCGTCGTCGACCTCGAGAAGGCGGCGCCGCCGCCGGGACCCGCGACGCCTCTGGAGGGCTCCGCGCTCGTCGCGAACGTCCTCCCCGCGGTCCTCGTCGCCGCACTAGGCGCGTTCTCGTTCGGGTTCCACCTCGGCGTCGTCAACCCGGCATTGGAGCACCTCGCGCGCGATCTCGGCATCGCCGCCGACGCGCGGCTGAAGGGCTTCGTCGTCTCCGCCGTCCTCGCCGGCGCGACGATCGGGTCGACGTTCGGCGGAAAGATCGCGGACGCGATCGGGCGCAAGCGCGCGCTCGTCGCGTCCGCGGGCCCGCTCTTCGTCGGGTCGCTGCTGTGCTCGTACGCGACGAACGTCGCCGCGATGCTGATTGGCCGCGCGCTCTGCGGCGTCGGCCTCGGCGCGGCGTCCAACGTCGTGCCGATGTACATCGCGGAGATCTCCCCGGAGAAGTACCGCGGCTCGCTCGGTTCGCTGAACCAGCTCTTGATCACGATCGGGATCCTGTGCGCGGTCGTCGCCGGGCTGCCGCTGAGCGGCGACCCGGCGTGGTGGCGGACGATGTTTCTGTTGGGCGTGATTCCCGCGGGGTTGCAGGGCGCTTTGATGACCGTCGTGCCGGAGTCGCCGTCGTGGCTCCGGCGGCGCGGGAAGACGCGCGAGGCGCAGGCCGCGGAGCTCGCGCTGTGGGGCGCGGTGCTCGGCGCGAGCGCGGGCGAGGACAAGGGCGACGACGGCGCGAAGGAGGCGGACGCGCCGATCTCGGACCTTTTCGCGGCGGAGAATCGGAGGCAGATGACGATCGGGACGGCGTTGTTTTTCCTGCAGCAGATGACGGGGATCAACGCGGTCATCTACTTCAGCAGCGCGATGTTCGTCGCCGCGGGGGTGGAGTCCGCGGTCGCGGCGTCCGTCGCGGTCGTCGCGACGAACGTCTTCGGGACGTTCGTCTCCGGGCAAGTCTTGGACCGCACGGGTCGCAAACCTCTGTTGTACGTGTCGTTCGTAGGCATGGGACTCTCGTGTCTCTGCATCGCGTACGCGATGGCGTGGCAGAGCGCGTGGGCGCTCGCGGGCCCAGCCGCGGTGATCGCAACCCTGGCGTACATCATGTCGTTCGGCTTGGGCGTCGGGCCGATCCCGGGGCTGATGTCGTCGGAGATTTTCAGCAGCCGCGTGCGAGGGAGCGCGATGAGCGCGTGTCTCATGACGCACTGGGTGTTTAACTTTTTCATCGGGCAGATGTTCTTGCCCGTGGTCGAGGCCGTCGGCGCGCCCGCGGTGTTCGTCGGGTTCGCGGGGATGTGCGCCGTGTCCGTGTTGTTCGTGAAGACGACGGTGTTGGAGACGAAAGGGAAGTCGCTGGACGTGATTCAAAAGGAGATGGCCGCGCTCAACGCGTGATGAAGAGGACCGACCTTCCGTCGCGAACCCGACTGTTGTATACGATTCAATTCATCCGTCGCGTGCTACTATCATGTGCTCATCACTTCCGTCGACGTTTATCCGGCGGCGTCGGCTCGACGAACTGATCGCCGTCGTCGTCGTCGTCCGTGTCATCCGCGCGCGTGCTCTCCCCGGGCGCCCACGCCAACCCGGCGTTCCCGACCGACGCGGCCTCGCGCGCGCGCCCGCCGCCGCCGCCGTCGTCGTCGACCGAATCCGGTATCCCCGTGCTCGCCGCCGCGCCGACGCTCGCGTCCGCATCCTTCGCCGCGCGTCGCTTCCCGCGCGCGGGCCGTTCCGTGATCTCACCCCCGCGCGACGCGGCCGCGGACATCCGCTGCTCCGCCTGCGTCACCGCGGCGAGCAACAACGCGTCTTCGTCCTCGTTCGATTCGCCGCCGAAGCCTCCCCCCGCCCCTGCCCCTCCGTCCCCGCCGCCGTGCGCGCCGCCCTCGTTCTTGTCTAGCTCCTGCTGCAGCGGGATCATCGACGCGAGGACGAGCTCCGCGTCGAGGGGGACGCCGCTCAGCCCGTCGAACTGCCCGCGCTGTGGATATCCCCCGTGCTGCTGCTGGCCGTATCCCCCGCCGCCGCCGCCGCCGCCGCCGCCGCCGCCGATCTCTCGGAACTCCGCGCACGGCCGAACCAACACCGGCGCCCCGGGCGAGTCCGCGAAAATCGCGACGTCCACGTCCACGTGCTCGCAGAACGCCACCATCGCCTTCAGATCCTTCAAGTTCACCGTGACCTCGAGCGTCTCGTCTTTCTTCGCCTCGTACCGAAGCACCGCGTCCTCCGACGTGTCCATGCCGATCGACGTCTGCAGCGCGCCGCTCGGCGGCGCGTTCGGGTCCACGTACGACGTGAGTTTCAAGTTCTTCCGCGGCGGCGGCGGCTCATTCGCGTTGACCCCGAACGACCGCTCGACGCGTTCCGCGCCGTCCGTCTCGGGCAGGCACGCGATCGTGATGTCGTTCTGCCCGGGCTGGAAGTGCGACAGCAGCCGCGAGAAACCCCGCGGCCGAAGCACTAGTTTCACCGGCATCGACTCCGCGTCGATCGTCGCTTTCAAGTGCTCCGCGTCCTCGATCACGTGTATTCTGTACGTTTTCCTCACCCCGCCGCGGTTGCACACGATCGTGACGCTCAGCGTCGTCTGGTCCGCGTCCAGCGCGAGGCTGAGGGATTCCATCCGCGTCGTGCGCATCGAGGCCAGGAGATGTTTCGAGAGCACGCACGTCTGGACCGTCGCCTCGCCGCTCGTCAGCGCGTACTTCTCGAACGCCGCGGGTTTCAGGACGATCGAGCAGAACGCCGACCGCGCGGTGTTGATCGATTTGATCGAAAGCTGCGAGGGAGAGGCGCGGAAGGGAGGGAGGGGACGGTGAGTCGTCGGGCGGGCGACGACGCGTGGATTCAAAATGTGGGCACCCAAACGTCGGTCGCGTCGGATCTCGCCGGCGACGGTCGACGTGGACGCACCCCGTCCTCTTGCGTCGCCTCGAACAGCACCTCGGAACCTGTTGAGGGGAGTGGAGAGGACGACGGGGAGGATGGGCGTCAGCGTCGTCGCGTCGAAGCGCGGCGCGTCGGACGAGGGCGGACGAGATCGAAGGCGCGCGCGGACGCACCGATCCTCGACAGACACAGGACGCTCTTGAGGAACGCGCGCATCGGCGCGCCGGACAGGAGGAGGTCCATGACGGCGGCGACGCGGCGCTCGCGGTGGGCTCGGGGTGATGGGGGGACGCGACCCGACCGTGTCCCCGCGGACTCGCGCGCGCCCACTCTGGAGACGGTCGAAGCGCCGTTTCGACCGCGCTCGTGCAAGCTGGCCACAGTGGCTGGTTGAGTTTTCTCGGCTGCTCGGCGAACGACCCGCCCGCGCCACGTTCACCCGCGCTGCCGCACGGTCGCGACTGCGCGAGAGTGCGATGGACGATGGATCTAAGCGGCGTAGAGTCGATCCGCCCGCGCGCGACGCGCCGAGCGTCGACATCGACGACAGCACGACGGGCGGCGGCGTCCTCGGCCTCCTTTTAGCTCGGTTCGACGAGCTCAAAGGAGAACTCGAACGGAGCAGGGAGGAGACGCGGGCGGAGCACTTGGAGACGCGGAGGACGCTCGCGGAGCTCAACGATCGCGTCAAAGCCATCCACCCGACATTCGACGCGAACGAACAGCTCGCGAGCGTGGTCTTCGCGCACGTGAAGGACGTCCGGACGCGCGTCGCTCTCGCGCAGGTGAACTCCGTGTGGAGGAAGGCGTCGAAACACGCGTCTTTTCTGCCCGCCTCTCTCGACTTCACGGGTTGTCCTCCTCCTGACGTCTTGAACGAGATCGAGACTTGGCCGTTGAGGTGTGACTACGTCGTCGGCTTCGAAGGCGTCCTCGATCTGCCCGAGGCGCACTTTCACGACCTTCTTCGACAGGCGGGCGCTGACTTGTCCAAAAGTTCACAACAACTCGAACTCGGCTACTTCTACGACAAGCGGAAGCGGGACGAGAAGGCGATGGAGTGGTATATGAAGGGAGCACAGCAGGGGAACACGATTTGCGAATACAATATAGGTGTCAATTATTTTGATGGCCACGGCGTGGAGAAAAACGTCGACAAGGCGCTTGAGTGGTTCATGAAGGCAGTCTCGAAGGGTCACACCTCCGCACTAAGCGGTGTTGGCGAAGTCCACGCCTTGAAGAGCCAACATGAGGAAGCGTTCGAGTGGTTCAAGAAAGCGGCCGCTCAAGGCGATAGTGATGCTAAATACAACCTCGGGATGTGCTACGAATACGGAGAGGGCGTGACGAAAGACATCCCCAAGGCCATCAAATGGTACACGAAAGCCGCGAAGCAGGGCGATGATGAAGCAAAGGAAAAAGTCCGAGAACTCATACTCGTAGCAACCATCGCCGTGAACGCACAAGGCGCACTCGTTTAAACGATCAACGAGTTACGCTCTACAAGATACTCCACGGCTATTACATGTAATACAAACGACTACGCACACGACGCGACGTCACCCCCTCGACGTCTCGCCCCCCGACCCGGTCCCTTCCCTCCCCCCTCCCTCGCGTCTTCGTCGTCGTCGTCGTCCATCGCAAAATACCTTCGTCGCCGCGTGCGCGAGATACCCGCACGGCCCGAACATGCAACACAACACCAGCGAGTGCGCCGCGGGCACGTTCGTCCTCAGCGCGTCCAAGTACACGCTCCGCGCGACGAACAGATCCAGCGTCAGCAGGTGCAACCACGCGCTCGCGGCGGTCTCCGTCGTCGCGAGAAACCCCGACAGCAACGTCAGCCCGCCGTCCGCGACGGACGACAACGCCGTCGCCGACGACGACGCCGCGGACGCGGCGCCGACGAGGTCGCCGACGAACGTGTTCACGAGCGCCCACGCGCCCGCGCTCTGGAGGGATAGGAACGCCGCGGACGCGTACAGACAGCCCATGACCGCGAACGGGAGCGCGGACGACATGACGCGCGCGCTGAGCTCGGCTCTCGGGAATCCGATCATCAACGCGTAGAGCGGCAGCACGGTGACCGTGCCGACGCTGAAGAGGCACTCGGGGAGCGCCGCGGGCGGGGTGAGGCGGCGCGCGGCCGCGCCGCTACGATGCCCGCGGCGTCCGGACCACCCCGCGGCGGCGGCGGCGGCGGCGCTTCTCCCCGCGCGAGGACGCGACCGCGCGGGGGCGACGACGACGACGACGGCGTCGACGCGGTGCCGTATCTTCGGACGCGGACAGCTGGCGATCGACGACGCGGTCGACGCGCGCGCGCGTCCGGCGACGCCCTCGCTCGACGACGCGCGGAGCGACGCCGCGCGGAGCGGCGGCGTCGCGAGGAGCATGACGTCCCGACGACGAACGCGGTCGGACGGCGGTCACGCCGCTCAGCGCGCCGAGCTATGACGGGCGCGGCGGCGACGAGATCGTCGTGATGGCCGAAACAGACGAAATCTCCGGAAGCGAACGCGAACGCCATCAGAGACGCGATGCGCGACGTCGCGGAGGAGCTCGTGGACGTGGACCCCGGGGCGATCCGCCCGGTGGAGAAGACGCAGGCGAGCGACGCGCACTCGAAGGCCCTGGACGGCGTCCTCCCGTCAGACGACGACGCGAACGACCGCGCGGCGTCCGCCGTCTCGCGGCGCCGCCTGCGTCCCCCGCTCGACGCGTTCGTGCTCTCGGACGTCCTCGATCGCGACGAGTGCGCCGCGCTCGTACGATGCGCGGACGACGCGTCGTACTCGTTCTGGAACGCGTCCGCGTCCTCGCGCGCGTTCCGCGACTCGGACACCGTCGAGGTGACGTCCGCGAAGTGCGCGAACGCGCTGTGGCGCCGCCTGCGCGCGCACGTCGTCCCGACCGTCGTCGTCGACGCGTCGCATCCGCTGCACGAGTCGGGCGTCGAGGGCGAGTGGGTCGCGATCGGCGTCAACCCGCACCTGCTCTTCAACAAGTACAAACCGAACGGGCACTTCTCGCCGCACACGGACGGCGCGACGATCGTGGACTTGAACACTCGGAGTCTGTACAGCGTGTTGGTGTACCTGAACGCGTGCGACGACGGCGGCGGCACGGCGCTGTTCGCGCCGCCGCCGGGGACGACGATGGGAAAGTTTCTGCCGCCCACCGACGACGACGGCGGCGGCGGCGGCGGCGGGAAGTATCGGTGGCCGGAGGCTTGGCGCGCGGACGAGGCGCCGTGCTCGCCCGGCACGGCGCTGATATTCCGGCAGGACATCCCGCACGAGGGCGTCCCGGTCGGGGAAGGGTGCGAGAAGATACTCATACGCACGGACGTCATGTACGAGCGCCGGGTGAAGGTTTTCGACGACGACGCGGGGCGGGAGGCGTACAGACTGCACGTGGACGCGCAGGCCGCGGAGGCGCGGGAGGATCACATGGAGGCGATGCGGCTGTATAGGCACTGCGCGCGGCTGAGCCCGGCGTACGCGGCGTTCGCGGGGATATCATCGTAGGCATCATCATAGGTAGATAGACTACTAGGTAGCGGGTGCGAGGGGCGGGCAGTAGGCACCTCCAATTTTTTATCGACGAACTGAACGGAAGCGGAAGACTCTTCAGATCTCGATGCACGCGGCAGGGTTGCAGCGCTCCGCCGCGGTCCTCCGAGCTCCGTTCCTCCGCGCGCATCGCCGCGCGTCGCCGCGAGCCGTCGCCATGGCCGCCGCCGTGACGAACGCCGATACCGCGTTCACGGACCACTCCTCGCAGTCCAACTACCCGACCGCGAAGGTGACGCACACCGCGTTCGACGTCGACGTCGACTTCGACTCGAGAACGATCGCCGGGCGCGTCGTCCTCTCCGTCCTCGCCTCGAACGACGTGGACGAGCTCGTGCTCGACACGCGCGACCTCGCGATCGAGAAGTGCGTCGTCGACGGCGCGGACGCGACGTTCGCGCTGCAAGCCGACGCGCACCCGGTCATGGGCTCGGCGCTGACGATCGCGTTCCCGACCCCTCTCGCCGCGGGCGCGACGGCGTCCGTGGAGGTGTCGTACAAGACGTCGCCGTCGTCCTCCGCGGTGCAGTGGCTGCGACCGGAGCAGACCGCGGGGGGTTCGCATCCGTACTTGTTCACGCAGTGCCAGGCGATCCACGCGCGGTCGCTGTACCCGTGCCAAGATTCCCCCGCGGCGAAGATGACCTACGAGGCGAAGGTGTCGGCGCCGTCCGCGCTGACGGCGTTGATGTCCGCCATACCCACGGGCTCGACGCCCGCGCCCGGCGGCGCGAAGACGACGTACGCGTTCGAGCAGAAGGTGCCGATCCCGCCGTACCTCCTCGCGCTCGCGGTCGGGGATCTGGAGTCGCGCGAGATCGGGCCGCGGAGCAGGGTGTGGAGCGAGCCTTCGATGGTGGAGGCGGGCGCGTTTGAGTTCAACGAGACGGAGGACTTCCTCGCCGCGGCGGAGGAGGTCGCGGGGCCGTACGTGTGGGGGCGGTACGACCTCCTGCTCCTCCCGCCGTCGTTCCCGTACGGAGGGATGGAGAACCCGTGTTTAACGTTCGTCACGCCGACGTTACTCGCGGGCGATCGAAGCCAGGCGCACGTCGTCGCGCACGAGATCGCGCACAGCTGGAGCGGCAACCTCGTCACGAACAGCACGTGGGAGCACTTCTGGCTGAACGAGGGGTTCACGGTGTTCGTGGAGCGGAAGATCATGCACAAGCTGTACGGCAAGGCGATCTTCGACTTCAACGCGATCGGGGGACTGATGGAGCTGAAGGAGACGGTGGCGCGGTTGGGCCCCGAGCACCCGCACACGGTGCTGCAGCCGACGTTGGAGGGCGGCGTCGACCCGGACGACGTGTTCAGCAAGGTCCCGTACGAGAAGGGATTCGCGTTCTTGGTGTACCTGGAGCACATGACGCGGCTGGACGGTCACGGGGAGAAGGACGCGCTCGACGCCGCGAACGGCACGGACGCGTTCGCGACGTTTCTGCGGTCGCACTTCGAGAAGAACAAGTTCGCGACGACGACGAGCGAGAAATTCCGGGCGTCGTACGCGGCGGCGTTCCCGGTCGCGTCCGCGCAGGTCGATTGGGACGCGTGGCTCCGCGCGCCCGGGATGCCCCCCGTGGACGTCGGCGCGTACTACGACGGGTCGTCCTCCGCCGCGAGCGGCGACCTCGCGAGGCGTTGGCACCTGTGCGACGTCTTGGGGATGGGATCGCCGAGCCGACCGGCGGACGTCTCCGCCGCGGACGTGGAAGGGTGGTCGTCGACGCAGATCGACCACTTCCTTCTGTCGCTGCTGGAGTACCGAGGCGGGACGCACCCGCTGTCGCTGCCGGTGATCGCGTCGCTCGAGGAGCTGTACGGCCTGAGCGCGTACAAGAACAGCGAGATCAAGTGTAAGTGGCTGCAGTTGCGGCTGGGCGCCGGGGACGTCGACGCGTTCGCGCCGACGGCGGAGATGTTGCGGAGCATGGGGCGGATGAAGTACCTGCGGCCGCTGTACCGGTCGCTGAAGCTGTGCAAGGAGGGAGGGAAAGCGTTCGCGGAGGAGACATTTCAGAAGACGCGCGGGATGTATCATCCGATCGCGGAGAAGATGGTCGCCGCGGACTTGGGCGTGGCGTAGAGCGTCGTCGTCTTACGGCGAGTAAAAACACATTATTCTCCTCGCAGCGCCGCGCCCAGCGCCTCTCCGAACCGCGCCACCTCCTCCGTCGTGTTGTAATGCGCCAAGCTCACGCGCACGACGCCGACGTTTGGGTCCAAACCGAGATCCTCCAGTAAACGCACCGCGTACATGTGTCCGCTGCGCATCGCGATCTTATACGGCGGCGCTCGAACCGCGGCGACGACGTCCGCCGCCGATTTTTTCGTCGGCGAAAACGCCGCCGTCGGAACCCTCGCGGCCTGGTCCGCGGTCCTCGGCCCGTGAATCGCGATCAAACCCTCGTCTTCGAGCGCGGTCAGGATCGCGACGAGCGCGCGCTGCGGCTCGCGCTCGAGCTCGACGACGCGTTCGAACGCGACGACGACGTCCTCTCGCGTCGGCGGCGCGAGGTCGAGATCGACGGCCTCCTCCTCCTCCTCTTCTTCTTCTTCTTCTCCTTCCGTCCGCGTCCCCACGCCCGCGCGCCTCCCGCTCAGCGCGCGCAGGTACGCGCCCATCCCCACGAGCCCCGCGCACGCCTCGTGCGCCACGCTGCCGAGCTCGAACTTGTACGCGCGCGCGGCGGGATCGACGAAGTAGTGGTTCGGTCCGCTCTCCGCAACCTCCGCGAACGCGTCCTCTCGCCCGTACAGCGCGCCGCAGTGCGGCCCGAACGTCTTGTACGGCGAGAACGCGCACCAGTCCACGCCCCACTCCGCGACGGATACGAGCCTGTGCGGCGCGTACGCGACGGCGTCGAGGACGACGCGGCAGGACGGGTGCGCGCGCTCGCGGACGACGCGGACGAGCGCGGGGACGTCGACGACGCCGCCGAGGATGTTGGAGACGGCGCACGCGGCGACGATTTTCGTTCGCGGGGTGACCGCCGCTCGTAACGCATCGAGCGCATGCGTTTTTGAGGCGTTTCCCGTCGTCATCGTCGTCGTCGTCGTCGTCGTCGTCTCGTCCTCCCACCCGTCCCAGGTGGCGTCCGCGTCGTTCCACCACACGACGTCGCACCCGACGCGGTCGGCGAGCCGCGTCCACGGACTCACGTTGGCCTCGTGCGACGCGCGCTGAATCACGATCTCGTCTCCCGGCGCGAGGCTCGCGCTCCCTTCGAACCCGCGCGCGAGGTTCGCGAGGAGCTGGGACGTCGACGGGCCGAGCGCGACGTCGCCGTCGCCGGCGCGGACGCCCATGACGGCGCGGACGACGGCGTGCGCGGCGTCCGCGCACGCGTCGGCGCGGTCGGCGTGAGGGTAGCCCGCGCCGAGCTGCGCGTGCGCGCGGACCATGCGCGCGCGGACGGCGTCCGCGACGAGCGCGGGGACCTGCGACCCGCCCGCGTTCTCGAAGAAGGCGTACCCGAGCGAGAAGCGCGGGACGGAGACGGCGGGGAACATCGCGCGGACCTGGTCGAGCGAGAGCGGCGGGTCGCGGACGACGGGGGACGACCGCGAGCAGAGCGCGTCGTCGTCGTCGTCGTCAGCAGATCCCGCGAATAATGTTTCTTCCGGACGTTCGTCGCGGTCGACGGGCGCGCGGAGGGAGCAGTACGCGCCCGCTGATTTTCGCGCGGCGGGATTCGACGCGCGCGCGTCGTTCGCGACGACGACGACCATCGCGAGACGGCGAGCCGCGGTCGCGCCGCGGAAGTGCGACGCCGACAACGGGTCGAAGGCCGCGGGGGCTTTTTCGCGCGAAATCTCAAGATCTTTTTCGTTCACGCGGTTTCTGAACACGGAAAGCTGCGAGACACTTTCCTCCGCGCAGCCGCCGTCTCCCGCGCGCCCCTGTGCGACCGCGGAGACCTCGACCGCCCGCCTCGATGCTCGCGATCCCGTCGGTCCGCGCGCCCGCGCCGGCGCGCGCGGTCGCCCGCCGCGGGCCGCGCGCGACGACGTCCGCGAACGACGCTCGCTCCGCGGTCCCTCGACGACGTCCGAGGCCTGGGATCTTTTCGCCGCGGACGCTCTTCGCTTCGTCCTCCGCGCCGCGCGCGCAACCCGCGCGCTCCAAGAGCTCGTCGAGCGTCGTCAGGCTCGACATCCTCTGCCGCGACGCGCCGGGCGTCCTGCAGGTGCGTCGCCGACCATCGCCGACCTCGACCACGCCGACGCGTCCAACGACCATCTTCTCAGTTTTTTTTTCCTTCGAAATGACGTCGCGCGCGCGAGAGGCGAGCGAGAAACGAACAACGCCACGTGGCACTCGTCCAGTCGAGAAGAAGCGCGCCTCCTCACTGCAGTTCGACACCGCTAACGGTCTCCTTCCCGCCGACCCGACCGCGCCCTGCTTTCGCTCTACTCGCAGAAAATAGCCACGACGGTCACGTCCGCGGGGTTCAACATCGGCACGATCGCGACCGCGCCGTGCGAGACCGATCCCACCCTCGGGCACGTCACCCTCGCGCTCGAGGACGCGCTGTACGTCCCGCCGTTCGAGGTCGAGTCCCTCGGCGACGCCGCGTCGCTCCGAGCCGGAGAAGAAGCGTTCGCGGATCCGATGGATTCGACGATCCCACCCGCCGCGTTCAACAGAAGCAACGTCGTACCCGTCGCGTCCGCGCGCGACGACAAGATCCGCGGTCTGCTCTCCGCGCTCCCGGACGTTGTCGAGGTGACGGACCTCGTCGAGGAAGCGCCGACGGCGGCGGCGGCGACGACGACGACGACGGCGACGACGACGACGGCGACGACGACGGACGCTTCCTCCTCGACGTCCTCGAAGGACTCGCGCGGCGGCGAGACGGGGCTGCTGTATCTCGTCCACGAGTTCGATTCCGCGCCGTCGTGGCGGCTCGAACCCGCGTTCGAGGCGCTGCCGTTGGACCCCTACCTCGGCGGCATCGGCGCGGGGAGGTTTAGGGCGTATTCAAAGTTTACGTATTTTTTTCCCGGCGGTCGCGCCGCCGCGGACGCGGCGATGATGAAAGTCGCGGTCGCCGCCGCGGACGCGACGTTCTACGCGGCCGACGCCGTCGATGAATCGCCTGAATCCGCGCCGCCGGAGCAGCTCGCGGCGAGCGACGACGTGAGCAAGCTCACGGTGAAGGCGTTGAAGGAGGAGCTCGGCAAGCGATCGCTTCCGACCGACGGCCTGAAAGCCGCGCTCGTGACGCGGCTCAGAGAGGCGGTCGGCGGCGACGGCGGCGGCGCGGCGGAGCCGTATCCGCCGTCCGAGAGCCACCGCGCCGCCGGCGGCTGCGGCGTCCTCGTCGAGGTCCCCGACCCGAAGTTTAACCCGCCGGCCGGGTACCGCTTCGAAGGCCGCGAGGATGGCCAAAAGACGCGGACGTCCGACCGGCGGTTCGTCCGCGTCCCGAAGGCGATGCGCGATCGCCCGGAGTTCGCCGAGATGATCGCGCGGTTCGCGTCGTACGCGCGACTCGATCCGCGGTACGCCTCGAGGACCTCGCTGACCGTGGGCGTGCACGCGATTCGCATCAAAGCCGACGCGAACGACCCGGGGTTACGCGGGCAAGTCGTCCCCGAGGGCATGCACCAGGACGGTTTCGAGTACATCGGGCTGCTGTCGCCGTCGCGGCGCAACGTCGCGAGCGACTGGCAGACGTACGTGTACGCCGGCGGGCCGAACGGCGAGCGGCCGAGCGCGAAGGCGCGGCCGATGTTCCAGAACCCGGTGGAGCCGGGCTGTCTGCTGTTCCTCGACGACGGGCGGATGTGGCACGACGCGGACGACCTCAGGCAGGCGGATCCGGAGTGCGGGCCGGCGTGGCGCGACTTCATCGTCGTGACGCTGGCGGCGGACGACAACGGAGGCCAGGGACGATGGGGTCGGGCGCGATGACGACGACATGAGGAGGAGGAGGAGGAGGAGGAGGGAGACGCTCGCGCGCGCGCTGTAAAATGTTTTTTTTTTTTTTTTAAGAACAGAAAAAGTCGTTATTAGGCGTGGCATCTACATCACGTCGTCGCTTCGACGGACAACGACAGACTCGAACCGCACGCGCGCCGCCGCTCCCTCTCGGCGGGACGGCGCGCGCGCGATGTTCGAGGCCATCCTCGCGCCGCTCCTCGAGCGCGCGCTCGGGACGTACGTCGAGGACCTCCCGCGCGAGCGCGTCAGGGTCGGCCTGTGGAGCGGCGTCGTTCGATTGGAAAATGTCAGGCTAAAGCCGGACGCGTTCGACGCGCTCGGGCTTCCGTTCGCGGTGCGGAGCGGCACCGCGTCCTTGCTCGAGCTTCGCGTCTCGTGGAAGACCGCGCTGCTCAGGGTGCACCCGGTCGTCGTCGCGATCGAGGGCGTGTCGCTGCTCGCGTCGCCGAGGGCGGAAGACGAGTGGATTCGAAATTCCGCCCCGGAGGAGCGCGCGCGCGCGCTGAGGGACGCGACGACGCGCGCGGCGGCGGAGGCGGCGACGACCGCGAAGCGCGGCGGCGGAGGCATCAGCGGCGGCGTCTTGCACGCGATGTGGGCGCCGATACTCGAGAGGCTGCAGCTCAAGATCGAGGACGTGCGCGTGCGGTTCGTGGACCTGCCGTCGGCGCTGCGCGACGACGATGCCACGACGACGACAACAGCTGGCGTCGCGTCGTTCGGGATGCGCGTGGAAGCCCTCCACGTGCGCACGGAGAGCACGCAGGATTACCTGCGGAGAATCCTGGGCATGGACGTCGCGCGCGCGTCGGCGTCGGCGTCGCGCGCGTCGGCGTCGGACGACTCGGACGACGCGGGAGGAGACGGGGGAGACGTCGTCGGCGTCTCGACGACGGGGCGGTTCCGAGACGGCGAGTCCGCGGCGGCGGCGAAAGAACTCGAGGCGGACGCGAAGGATCTCTTCCTGTCGCCGCTGCCGCCGCGCGGGGGCGGGGGTGTCGGGCGCGGCGGCGGACGACGAAGAGAACGACGGAGGATATCCACGGTCAGAGGGCTCCTGAGCGTCGTCGCGCCGGTCACGGAGGCGCGGAAACACCTCGAGGTGATCGGGTTCGAAGTGTACGGCAAACCCGCGATCGCCGCGGACGTCGCGACGCGAAGCCCGATGGATCGTTTCGAGTGGCACCCCGCGGAGACGCTGCAAGCGCGCGTGGAGCACACCCCCGCGGCGAGGGACGACCACGCGCCCGAGGACGTCATGCTCGCCGCGTCGAATCTCACGGCGTCGATTCACGTCGTCGCGGCGCCGAGGACGCGGCCGGCGCGTGGGGATACGATCGCCGCGTCGTCGTCGTCGTCGTCGTCGTCGAACGGCGGCGGCTTCGACGTGCACGTGCAGTTGCACGACGAGATACGCGCGCGGGTGCGTCCGTCGCAAGTGCGCGCGTTAGTGCGGCTCTCGGACGCGATGGATGTCTGGGCGCTGAGGAGTAAACACGGCGCGCGCCGCCCGACGGATGCCTCGCGCGGGCTCGAGAGGGACTGGAGCGCGTGGTGGAAGTACGCGATCGAGGCGACGATCAGGGATAACGACGACGCGAAAGCGGCGGTTAGAGGGGGTGGCGAGAGCGACGTCGCGATGAAGAAGCCCGCGGCGCTGAGGTACCTGGAGCTCTACTCCAAGAAACTGAGAGAGCGACTCCGAGCGGAGTCCGAGAATGACGACGAAAACGACGGGGAGACGTTTTACGAGTGCGAAGACGGCGACGTCGACATCGGGTCCGAGATGAGCGTCCTCGAGGACGAGCTCACGCTCGAGGAGCTCCTCGACGCGCGCTTAGAAGCGGAGCGGTGCCTGCCGGACGGGGACGACGACGAGTGGTACGACCTCGACGACGACCTCGATGAAGACTCGAGCGGCTTGGAAGACGTCAGCGATGACGACGACGACGACGCCGAGAACGGCTCTTCTACCCGAGGGACGATATCGTGGGCCGCGTCCGCGCTTTTCCGCGCGCCCGGCCGCGTCCTGAGCGGCGTCGGCGGCGTCGCCGCGCGCATGAGCGGCGGCGGAGGAGACGCGCGCGGAAGGAGACAGTCCCGCGGCGCCGCGAAGACGCGAACGGCGGCGTTCACGTTACGCGTCGCGCGCGTCGCGGTGACGCTCTGCGCCGAAGCCGGCGACGTCGTCGCGGACGTCCTCCGTCTAGAGCTCACGAAAACGAAAGCAGAGCTCGGCGTCGTCGCGGACGCTCGCAGAGACGCGCACGCGCTGCACGTTGAGGTCGACGACGTCGCCGGATACCTCCTCGGCGGCGGCGAGGTCGCGGACGAGCGCGCGATGTGGAGACGCAAAGACGTGAAATCGTCGTCGTCCACGGCGCCGTTCGTCCGCGTCTCCCAGCGCGCGCCCGTCGTCGACGCGCACGGCGTCGCGCGCGCGCAAGCGCTGGACATCGCGATGGCGCCTTTCGCGGTCGTTGCGCACCCGAGCGCCGTCTCCGCGCTCGTCGCGTTCGATCGTCAGATGAGCGGCTACCCGCGCGGGTACGGCTATTTACGGAAGCTCTGGTCCGTGCGCGCGCTGCCCGGGGACGCGCCGAGAGAGAGGCTCGCGCGCGCGATGATGGCCGTGAAGGTGGGCGACAGGGTCGTCCCGTGGAGCGTGTCGATGAGCGACGCGCTGGTGATCGTTCCGCGCGCGGACGCGACGACGGCGGCGGCGGCGGCGGCGGCGATCGAGGTTGGCGCGTTCCGAATCGAGTGGTCGCCGGGCGGCGGGCACGCGATCGACGCGCGCGAGGTCGACGACCTCATCGAGCACGCGAGAGCGCTCTCGCTGCGCGACGACGCGAACGAAGAGACGAACGACGCGCTGTGCGCGCTGGAGAGGGTCGTCACGTCGCACGAGATGACGGCGTCGTTCGAGGACGTCGCGATGAGCGCGCCGATCTTCTCGGGCGGCGGC
>NW_003315882.1:33836-143587 GCF_000151265.4 Micromonas pusilla CCMP1545
CCGCGTCGGCGGTCCGCGCGCGGCGTTGAGATCGCGCGTCAGGCTCGCGCCGCTGCGCGTGACGCTGACGCCGTCGCTCGTCGCGTCGTTCGACGCGATCGAGAGAGCGTTCGCCGTCGTCGCGGACGCCGCCGCGGCGAGCGGTCCGCCGCCGCCGCCGCCGCCGGATTTTGAAGTCGTCGAGTCGCGCGACGCCGCGGACGTCGACTTCACGTTCGCGGGGTTGAGGGTGTACGCGTGCGACGAGTCGTCGTCCGTCGTGCACCGCGTCGAGATCGCTAGGTTCGCGGCGAGGGCGGGGATATCGCGCGAGGGCGACGCGAGGGCGCGCGTGGAGTTGAGCTCCGTCGACGCGGACGTCTGCGACGGCGCGTCCTCGTCCTCTCGGCGGCGCCGGCTCGCGCGCGTGAACTGCTCCGAAGACGGCGCGTTCGCGCCGGTTTTACACGTCGACGCCTCATTCAGCGGGAGCGGCGGTCGAACCGCGCTCGAGATCGACGCGAGGGGGTTGGACGTCTCGATCGAGAGCGACGTCGTCGCCGCGCTCGCGGCGTTCGCGGCGGCGGCGGCGACGGCGAAATCGCGGCGCCGCGCGTCGTCGTCGTCGTCGAAGGAGACGACGCTCCTCGCGATGACGAGCTTCTCCTACCGCCGTCGCGCGAAACCCGTCCGCGTCCCGCCGTCAAAGACGCTGCTCGCGCACGGCGTTCACGAGGTTTATCACTCCACCGCGAGAGAGGACCTCGTCGCGCTGTCCGCCCCCGGCGCGTTCGACGCGCCGCCGACGCGGTCGCCGCCGCCGCCGCCGGACGCGGCGAACGAATCGCTCTCTGTCTCGTTCGCGACGCGCGCGCCGTTCACGGTCGCGCTGTCCGACGCGGGCGGCGTCGACCCGGTGCTTCGCGTCGCGATGGACTCCGCGAAGCTGAATTACGTGAAGCCGCGCGACGACGACGTCGATGACGACGCGAAGACGCTCCTCGCGGCGACGATCGCGGGTCTCGTCGCGAAGGCGCCGGCGCGCGCGCGCGGCGACGGCGACGACGTCGCGCTCCTGCGTCTCGGCGTCGCGCTGACGGTCGAGACGCCGACAGGTTCTACTCGCGCCGCGCCGAGCGTGGAGATTTCCGTCGGCGAGTGCAGGGTCGGCGCGCACGCGGGTCCGCTGATGCGCGCCGCGCGGTGGGGGGAGAAGGTGGCCGCGGCGGCGGCGGCGGCGGCGCCGCCGCCGCCTCCGTCTTCTTCGGTATCGATCGTCTCGCGCGACGAAATCATCGGCGAAGGCGTCGCGCCGCCGTCGCTGCGCGCGCTCGCCTGCGGTTCGATCTCGCTGTCGCTGACGGACACGTCCGTGTTCGTGCCCGCGCCGCCCGCGCCGCATCGAAAGCGCGGCGGTGGCGCCCGCGCGGCCGCCGCGGGGCTCTTTCTCGCGATCGACGCGCTCGACGCGTCGACGCGGCTGCCGTTCGATCCGACGCGGCCGGTCGACGCCGACGCGCGGCTCGCGCGTTTCGCGACGCGCGGCGTGCGCGTCAGCGCGTGCGCCGAGGACGACCGCGAGCGTGCGCTGTCGCTCCTCGCTGCGGAGCCGATGGGACGCTCGTCGAGTTCGAGGGCGGGGCCGGCGGAGTCGCCGCCGCCGGCGTTGGCGACGATTCGATCCGCGAGCGTTTTCGAGGAGCGCGCGTCGCGCGGGATTCTCGCTTTCGCGTGCGATGTTCCCTCGGTCGCGGCGACGCTGTCGCCGTCGAGCGTCGCGCTGTGCGTGGACGCGCTGAACGCGGCGACCGCCGCGGTCTCGCTCGCGCGCGAGGACGATACCCCCGGCGGGAGGAGGAAGGCCGCCGCGGGGACGGCTGAGTCGTCGGCGCCGGTTTCGAAACCGTCTTCGAAACCGTCTTCGAAATCTCCCCGTCCGCCTCTCGAGTACTCGGTTAGCCTGCGCCTCGGCCGCGCGTCGCTTCTGTTGCAGTCCTCCAAAGCCGCGCGCGAGGGCGTGTTCGGGTTTGACGGCTCCGAACGCGCCGGTGTCGTCGCGATCAACGCGCTCTCGATCAAAGCCGCCGCGGGCGCGGAACGCGGGATGACGTCGCACAAAATCGACGTCTCGTTCCACAGCGCGCACGCGACGGACGTCAGCGCGACGGCGGCCGGGGAAGCGGAGCGCATCGCGCTGGGCGTGGCGCTCGGCGAGCGGTTCGTCGACGGCGGGACGCCGCTCGCGTGGATCGGAGGCGCAGGAAGCGGCGGCGGCGGCGGCGGCGGCGCGGCGCGGCCGTCGACGTCGACGCTCACCGCGCGCGCGTTGACGAAAAGCGGCGCGACGACGCCGTCGTCCGTCGGCGTCGACGCCGCGCTCGGCGGCGGCGGGTTCGCGTGTAATCTCCCGGCGTGGAACCGCGTCATCGCGTTGTGCGACGCGACGGCCGTGGAGGCGTCGCGGCCGACGAAGACGACGCCGGCGGCGGGCGGGGCGACGAAGACGAAGACGAAGACGAAGACGGCGGCGGCGGCGGGAGACGTCGTCTCGTCGTCGTCGGCTTCGTCTTTCGCCGGCGACGACGCGCTCTTCGCGAACGGCGAATTTTCCACCGGCGAGTGGGTCCTCACGCTCCCTTGGCACCCGCCGAAAGGTGACGGCGGCCCTCGTGCCGTGCGCGTGCTCCTCGACGCGCGCGCGAGCGGGACCGCGAACGTCAACACGCGGACGATGACGCCGACGAGGTGGGACGGCTGCGTCGGCGTCAAGAAGTTAAAACTCGACGTCACGGAGGTGGAGCCTCCGCGCGCGGCGACGATCGCGCCCGGGGGCGTCGCCGAGCCCGCGCCGCCGCGCGTCCGCGCGCACGCGCTCGCGGAGTTGAGGGGGTTGAAGATCACGGCGACGCGCGAGGAGAACGACGCGCCGCCGGGGGGCGAGCGCGCGACGGACGTCTCCGTGGACGTCACCGCGAGGGACGTCTCCGTCGCCGCGTCGACGCGTCGGTTGCTTCTCCTCGGGGAGCTGCGATCGCTGATGGAGGTTCAACAGCCCGCGGCGGCGGCGGCGGCGGCGACGGTGAAGACGACGCGCGCGCCGAGCGCGACGGCGGACCAGACGACGCCGAAGACGCCGAGCGCCGCGTCGACGCGGTCGTCCACGCCGACGTCCGTGTTCGCATCCGCGTCCGTGGACGTGATCGGCGTCTTAATTCTCTCCGACGACGTGTCGGACGGCGCGTCAGCCGACGACGTGTCGCACGACGCGTCGGCTGCCTTAGACGTGAATCTCGGCGTGCCGCTGCTCGAGGCTGCCGTCCTCGGGCTCACCGCGTCGTTCACCTCGGACGCGTCGTCCGACGCCGTCGGACGCGAGACCTCGATCGCGCTCAACGCGGAGGCGCGAGTGATTCTGGATTCGCTGAACCAACGCAAGGGCGCGTGGGAGCCGATCGTGGAACCGTGGAAGGTTCGTCTCGTGTCCGAGGCGAGCCTGCGCGATGACACGGCGTCGAAGGCGTCGATCAAGGTGGTCGGGTACGACGCCCTGGAGATCACGGCCACGGAGGCGGGCGCGGCGTCCGTGGCGCAGTGCGCGCTCGCGATCGCCAACGGCGCCGGCGACGAAAGCGCCGAGACCGCCGCGACGACGACGGCGACGCAAGGGCAGCATCAATCGTACTGGCTTCGGAACGCGACGAACGCGACGGTTCGGTACTGGCTCGCGGACTCGAGCGAATCGGAATCCGAACCGTCGCTGTCGTCGTCGTCGCGCGGCGGGTCCGTCCCTCCCGGCGGGCGCGTGCCGCTGCATTTCCCGGAGCTGAAATCTCGCGCGGCGCCGAGGTACTCGTGCGTCGCCGGCGTGCGCTCGCTGACGTCGCCGGCGCCGCCGCCGCCTCCCGCGCCGACGCGCGCGGTCGTCCTGCGATTCGAAGGCGCCGAGGAAGCGTCCGCGCCCGTCGGTCTGGACGAGCTCGCGTCGCACGTCCTCGGGGAGAGGCTGCTGCTCGGAAGCGCGATGACGGCGGAGAAGGACGACGACGACGGCGCCGACGCGAACGCCGCGAACGCCGACGCGGGCCGCGTCGTCGCGGAGGTTCGCCGAGTGAACGACATGTCCGTGCGCACGGAGCTGCTGTTGCGCTCCGACCTCGCGGTGCACAACGGGACGCTCGGCGCGGTCGATCTCGCGTTCGACGGCGCCGGCGACGCCGCCGCCGCCGCCGACGCGTCGTCGACGGTGCGCGTCGCGCCCGGGCAGAGGGTGTGGCTGCCTCCGCGCCGCGCGCGCGCTCGCGCGTCGGTGCGCTGGCGCCCGAGCGACGGCAACGCGCGCGCGTACGCGTGGAGCGACCCGCTGCCGCTTCGCGCGCTCGCGCCGTCGCGCGAGACGTCCGCCGCGCCTCGCGAGCGTCGCGCCGCCGCGTCCGCGTCGGACGACGACGCGAGCTTCCTCGCCGCGCCGTTCCGTTGCCTCGTCGACGCGGAGACGTCGCCCTGGTCGCACGCGACGATCGTCTCCCTCGCGCCGCCTCTGCGCGTCTCGAACGACCTCCCCGTGCCGCTGAGCATCTCGGTCTCGAGCGAAGGCGGCGGCGGGGAGGGCTCCGCCGGCGGCGGGTCGGGATCGATCGTGATCGCTCCGGGGGCGACGATCGCGCTGCACGACGCCGCGGCGGCGCCGCGCGCGGCGCCGACGCTTCACATGCGCCCGCACGGGTACACACACTGCGCGTCCGTGCCTCTGCCCGCGATCGGCGCCGGGAACGGCGCGAAGGCGGGTTCCGCCGCCGCCGCGGCGGCGGCGGCGGCGGCGGAACCGTGGACCGCGCACCGCGACGTCTTCAAAGTCGTCGGGTTTCGCGCGGGCGGCCCGCGCGCGCCGCGCCTCACGTCCACCTCCCCCGTCAGCGTGCAGCTCGACGTGCGCGTGGACGAGCGCGGGACGAGATGCGCGCGCGTGTCGTGCCCCGTGCGCGTCGTCAACGCCGCGTCCGACGCGCTCGTGCTTCAAGCCGTGGACCCGCCGGAGGGCGCGGAGGAGGAGGAATTTTTCGAAAAGCTCGCGCTCGACGACGGCGACGCCGCGTGCGTCCTGGGCGCGCGTCTTCCGTCCAGGACCGCGCTCGGGGACGGCGACTGCTGGCTCCCTCCCGCGCGTCCGAGGGCGAGAGGTCTCGGCGGCGGCGGCGGCGCGGACGGCGTCGACGGACGGGGGTTTGATCCGCCGGCGATGCTTCCCGGGTTGGGGTTGAAGCGCGCGCGCGCGTCGTCGTCGTCGTCGCTCCTGCCGCTGTCGCCCAAGCTCGCGCGATCGCAAGACCGGCTGGCGGCGGCGGCGTCGATGGACCACACCCCGACCGGGTCGCGCCCGGGCACCGCGCCGGGGAGCCCGGACAGCGGACGGTCCTTAGAGCACTCCCCCGCGGGGTCGTCGGGGTACCTTCCCGGTTTGGACGGCGGCGGCGGCGGCGGCGGGGGAACGAGAGGCGTCACCGCGCGGGCGCTGTTCTCGTCGTCGCTGGGCGGATCCGCTGGATCTCCGACGTCGTCTCCGAACAAGTCGTTCCTCGATCTGTCTGACTTGTGCGTCGGCCTGGAAGCCGCGACGTCGTCCCCGAGGGCGACGGCGACGGCGACGGCGACGACGACGACGCGCGTCGGCGACGCGTCCCCCGAAGCCGACGTCGGCGTCGCAATGTACGGGAAGCATCAGCTCTGGGGGCAATCGAAGCGCGGCGTCCCGGTCCTCGTGCGCGCGCGCTCCCCCGCCGCGAACACGTGGTCCTCTGTCGTCGCTCTGAATCCCGGGGACGCGAGGGTCGTGAGATGCCCCGCCGGCGGCGGCGGCGGCGGCGGCGGCGGCTCGGGGAAGCCGAGCGCGGATGGCGGCGCGTGTTACGAGTACGTCGTCTCTCTGCGCGATCCGCACTCTGGGAGCGGGACGATCGTCGTGCACCCTCGCGTCGTGATTCGCGCGTCGGCGCTGTGCGGCGAGCTTCCGCACGACGTGCCTTTACTCTTCCGCGAACACGGCGGCGACGACTGCGCGTCGTTGCGGCCGGGCGAGGAGACGCCGGTCACGCGGTGGCGCGCGAGCGGCGGCGCACGCGCGGTGTGTTTCCGGCCGAACGACGGCGGCGTGTGGTCGTGGTCTTCGCCCGCGGTCGTGGACGTCGTCGGCGTGACGTACGTCAAGGTGCGGTCGCTGACGCGAGCGCCGCCGGCGCGCGACGACGTTGGCGGCGGCGGCGGCGGCGGCGCGGCGAAAAAACTCGGGTTCGACGAAAGTTTCGACGACGACGACGACGACGGCGTTCGCGCGTCGTCATCCGCGGCGCGTTTCCACCGAACGAACGCGATCGCGAACGCGAAGACGACGCGCGTGTTTTGCGTCGCGGTGTCGAGCGCGTCGTCCGCGCGCGGCGGGTTCGTCGTCGACGTCTCCGAGCTGTCGGACGCGGAATGGCGCGCGCTCGCGCCCGTTCTCGTGGAGAACGCGTCGAACGTGGTCGTGACGTTCCGGCAGACGGGCGCGCCGCGAAGGCACGACGGCGACGAGCGCGCGCATCCGCGCTCGACGACGTCGTTTCTGTGGGACGACCCCGCGAAGCCGCGGAGCATCTCGTTGTCCGTGCCCGGCGCCGCGTCCCCGGACATTTGCGCGCCGGCGTCGGCGATGGACGAACTCGACGACGACGCGAACGACGGCGGCACGTCTTCTTCTCGGTGGTCCGCGCAGTCGGTCGTGCGGTACGTCGACCCGTCGCGCCCGCCCGTGCTGCTGCGCGTGACGACGCGGAGAGACGCGGGCGCGACGCGCGTGACGATCGAAGCCGTCGACGCGAAGCAAAATCCCTCCGCGTGGGCGGCTGCGACGGCGGCGGCGGCGGCGACCGACGCCGCGGCCGCCGCGACGCCTCCCGGCGGCGTCTCTACCACCACCGCCGTCACCGCGCCTTCTTCTTCTTCTTCTTCTCCCGCGTTCTTCACGGCGTCGCCGATGACGACGCGCGTTTTACAGCCGCTGCTCCCTCGGCGGCTGCGTCCGATCGCCGTCGCGCTCGCGTTCGCCACGGACAAGGCGTCCGCGGCGGCGGCGAAGTCGTCCGCCGGCGAGCTCTCTTCGCGCGACGCGCCGTCGTTCGCGATCGATTGCGCGCTGGAGCTGTCGTCCGTGGGTCTCAGCGTCGTGAGCGGCGGCGGGCGAGGCGGCGCGCGCGAGCTCTTGTACTCGCGAGCGACGGCCGTGCGCTTGGAAGCGTCCGCGTCGGGACACAAGAAGAGAGGCGGGAAAGTGATTTGGAAAGACGCCGACGTCGGCGCGCGCGTCGGCCGCGTCCGCGCGGATCTCCAGACGGCCGGCGCGAGCTCGTACCCGATGATCCTCGCGTGCGGCGGCGGCGGCGGTGCCGTTCTCGGCGGGCGCGGCGGCGGCGAACCGCTATATAAACCCACCGGCAAACGCGCGCTGTCGCTGCGCGCGGCCGTCGGGAAGCAGCGTCGGCACGAGTGGGCGCTGCGATCCGTCGCGTTGGACGTCGCGCCCGTGACGCTCGACCTCAAAGAGGAGCTCTTGCTCGCGCTGCCGGGCGTCGTGGAAGGATTCGCGCGGCCGTTCTCGGCGGTCACAACGGCGGTTTCGACTACTACTACGGGCGGCGCGCGGACGCCGCCTCATCGCGGAAGGCTGCCGACGACGACGACGCCCGAGTCGACGCGGCGGATTTTGCCGACGTTGCGCCCCGCGGCGGCGAGAGCGCTCGCGGCGGCGGCCGCGTCCGCGTCCATGTCCGTCCCCGCGCCGCCCGCGCTCTCGTCCGTGCGCGTCGGCGAGTTCGACCTCACGGTGTCGTTCACCGCGCTGCCGTTCCTGCCGTGGGGGCTTCGATCGCTCGGCGCGGTCGATCGCGCGCGGGTGTCGTTGGGGTCGTTCCAGCTGCCGTCGCCGTACGCGCTTCGAAAAATGCGGATGAAAAAAAGTAACGCCGCGGGAGCAGCGGAGACGTGGTCCACCGATCAGGTCGTGTCGCTCGCGCGACGGCACTACATCGCGGAAGCCGCGGGGCAGGCGGGGCGTCTCATCGCTAGCAACAAGCTCCTCGGCGACCCCGCGCGGTTCTTGGGGGAGATACGCGCCGCGACGCGCGAGCTGTTCGCGTCGAACGTCAGCCGGGGGATCGGGAGGCGGTGCGCGTTGTTTTCGTCGCGGTGCGTTTGGGCCGTCGGGGTGTGGGCGCGGACGACGCTCGCGCACGCGCGCGACGTCGCGCACGAGGTCGAGGCGCGTTTTGAGGCGTCGCGGGAGCGGCGCGTACTCAGTCTGCGAGAGCGGCGCATCGAGGAAGAGGACGAGGACGGCGGCGGCGACGGCGACTCGAAGAAGAAGGCGACGGAGGAGGCGCGCGCGCCGGCGGGCGCGAGCGACGCCGTCGTCGTCTCGTCCTCGGCGGGCGCGGGGGGGAGTTCGACTTCGACATTGAAAACGTCGAACTCGACGACGAAGGAGACGTCGACGTCGACGTCGTCCTCCTCCGTCAAAATCCTTCCCGCGGACGACGCGACGTCCGCCGCGGGCCGCCCGACGTCGACGACGTCGACCTCGACGGGAGGAGGCGAAGAAAACGATGAGAGCAAGACGACGACGCGCGCGGCGGATCACCCGAAGGACGTCGTCTCCGGAATGCTTCGCGCGCTAGGGAAACTCGTGGAAGCGCCGCTGCAGGGCGTCGAGCTCCGAGGCCTCCCCGGACTCGTCGAGGGCGCGATGGAGGGCGTCGCCGGCGCCACCGCGAATCTCGCCGCCGCGTCGTTGAAGCTCGCGATCATCCTATGCGATAAAGCGTACGCCGTCGTCGCGCGCGCGTCCGACGGCGGCGACGACTTGGAATCCGTCTCCATCACCGCCGCCGCCGTCGGCGGCGGCCTCGTCATCACGCGGCACCGCGTCTCGAACGTCTCCGCGCCGCGCCTGCGCCCGCCGCGACCGGCGCCGAGCGACACGGAGCCGCTGCTGCCGTTCAACGGCGAGCTCGCGCTGACGAGGGAGATGCATCAGGCGCGTTCTATACAAAAGTTTTTCAACCATCGCCCGGTTTCAACATTTGATCGCGTGGGTCCCTTTCAACTGACCGGTGAACTATTTTTGCCTCAGTACGCGAGCGACGGGAAGTACGCCAAGGCGGCGTACCTCGGCGGCGCGGCCATCGTCAAGCCGAGAGGCGGATACGTCGTCGTCACGAGCGAGCACGTCGTCGTCGGCGTCGCCGTGATTCACAAGACGCCACTTGGCTCGAGCGATAGAGGGAGTTTAAACGGCTCGACCGCGGCGGAACGCGACGCGAGCGGCGAGGGCGCCGAGAGCCTCGGCGCCGCCGCGACCGAGCCGCCCGCCGCGGCGAAACCGTCGGGGTGGGTCGTGCGCGACGCGTTTCCGCTGCGGGAAGTCGTGGGCGTGCGAGGTGCGTTATATCATACGCTGGTTCCCATACGACCGCGTCGGCGCGGTGAACGCCGTTCCTTAAGGACTTTTGCCCCCCGCGCATCTCTCCGCCCACCATCCCCCGCTTTCAATCCCGACACACCTCGACACCTTTCAACTCCATCTGACGCCTTTCAACTCCACCCAAAACCTGGACGTCAAAGTCGCCGGCGCGCTCGTGTTGATCACCGCGCGGTACGCGCCGAGTCGCACGTCGCGCGACGACGACGGGTTTCGGAGCAGCCTCGAGGGCGTTGAATCGCTGTTGACGCCGGCGTATTCCGCCGCGTCGCGCGTCGCCGCGGCGTGGCGGAGGGGTTTTTTGAGCCGACGGTTCGCGGCGGCGGGGAGAAGGGAAAAAAACAAAAACGACGCGGGTTCCGGACGCGACGGCGCGAACGCCCCGAGGGTCAACAACAGCGCTGTGGACGTGGACGCGATCCCGACGAGGGAGGTGGCGTTGCACTGTGTGGACGCCGTCGCCGCGGCGAGGTTGCACGGGCAGCTGGTCGCCGCGACGACGACGACGAACGGGGGAGGAGGAGGAAACGCCCTCCGGAGACAGTAGTAGAAAAACAATAATATTAGATTTAGGACCAGCAGAAGACGAAGTCTAACGACGCCTCATCACATCTCATCACTCCCCGTCTGCGCGCGGCGGCGTCGAGCATGGCGCTGCGTCGCCTCGCGCGCCTCGGCGGCGCGCTCGCCGCGTCGACGTCCTCCTCCCCCGCCCCGACGTCGTCCGCGCGCGCCGCGGCCGCCGCGACGCGATGGATGGCGACGTGGCAAGCGAACGAACTGCGCGTCGGCGCGCTCGTGGAGAAGGACGGCGCGATCGCGGAGGTGACCAAGTACCAGTACACGCAGGGCAAGGCGAGGCAGGTGGGGTGCGTCCAGGTGGAGTACAGAGACTTGAGGACGGGGGCGAGCAGCGTCGAGAAGCTGTCGCCGTCGGACAAGATCACGCGCGCGGAGCTCGTCTCCGAGGTGCGTCGCGCAGTAGGATCCCGCTCGTCTCCCCTCGCGTCGTCGCGTCGGTCAGATCAGACGGTGCCCACTCCCCGAGAATATCATACGAGAATCGAATCGCGACGCCGTCCTCGCGCGCGTCTCCTGACGCCGCTCCCCATATTATTTCCTTCCCGCCTCCCCTCCCCTCCCGTCGCAGGAGTACCAGTACATGTACGACGCCGGCGACGACGCGCTGATCCTGTCGCACCCGACCACGTTCGAGCAGCTGGAGGTGTCGGGCGAAACTTTCGGCGCGCAACGACGGTTCCTCGCCGACGGCGCGTTCGTCGACGTGCTGTCGCACGACGGCGAGGTCGTCGGCGTCCAACTCCCGGACGAGATCCGCGCGACCGTGGTCGAGACCGACCCGCGGTTTAAGGGCGAGAGCAAGGACGGCGGGAGGCTCAAGCCGTGCACGTTGGACACCGGGGCGACGACGCGAGTGCCGACGTACGTGGAAGCGGGCGACGTCGTCGTCGTCAAGGGGCCGCGCACGGGCGCGTTGGGGGAGTTCGTGCGGCGCGTGCGCGAGTCGTGAGCGATGCGTAGTCGTAGTTTTGCGTGCGGGTGTTATGTGAGAGGTGGTGATCGATCGATGCGCTCGAATCGACGCGATAGCGCGGGCGACGCCGCGGCTAAAATCTCGAAAGCGATCTCTCTCGAATCGTCGTCCAAGAAGAGCAGATCTGTCGTCCAGCCCCGCGCGCCTACTGATTCGAATCGTTCAGAGCGCGCGGCACGATGCCGCCCTCGAAGAGGCCGAAGAGCATCACGATCGACGGCGCGACGTACTTCATAGGGGACACGGTGACGTTGCGCGCGCCGGACGAGCAGAACGATGATTTCGTCGCGAGGTGCGCTGCCACCCCGCGCGGCCTCCGTCTCGCAGCGCGAGTTAGATCTACTGCTTCGCCAGCATAGATCTTCTTCGGAAACGCCCCGCGACGTCTCATGACGCGGCGATCCCTCCCCCGCCCCCCCCCCGCCCACCGCGCGCGCAGGATTGGAGACGTCGGCATGCGAAAGAACAAAGTAGAGGTGATGGTTCAGTGGTACTACCGCCCCGAGGACGCGATCGGCGGCCGCAAGGGGTTCCACGGCGAGCGCGAGCTGTTCTTGAGCGACCACAAGGACTGGGTCGCGCCCGATTCCATCAACGATAAATGTCAGGTCCACACCCTGAAGCAGTACCAATCCCTGCACGTCGTCAGCGACGTGGACTACTTCTGCAGGTTCTCGTATAACGTGAAGAAGGCGGAGTATCGCCCCGCGCGCGTGCCCGTGTACTGCGTCTGCGAGATGCCGTACAACCCCGACCGCTTCATGGTCGAGTGCGAGGCGTGCACGGATTGGATTCACCCGGAGGTGCGTTCTATACACTGGTTCCCATACGACCGCGTTCGCGTGGTGAACGCCGATCCTTAAGGACTTTTCCCGGCGTGTCTCTCCGCCAACCCCTCGCCTTCAATCCCCGACCGCGTTGCCTTTCAACTCCAACTGACGCCTATGAACTCCACCCCGACGTTCGCTCGTATGGAACGACCCAAAGTGTTTGCGAATGACCAAGGCGGAGGTGGAGGTGATGACGCACTTCGTGTGCCCGGACTGCACGAAGCGGCACCAGAGCGAGGGGAAGAGGGGCACGCCATAGAGAAGAAGAAGCGAGGGAAGGGGTAAGTTAGGGGAACGGAGTAGCAACGGCGAGAATAAGTAACGAACAACCTTAGGGGACGGACAGAGTAAAAAAAAGCAGGCGCCGGGCCGGGGGACGGCGCCAAGTTGGCGACTGGAGGCGCCGCGCGGCGGGAGCGTACGGAGTCGTGGTGCACGAGAGAGACGCTTTGTTATGCATCGTGACGTTTATGTCGACGCTTCGCGTCGCCACCACAGCACAGCACGACGCGCGCGTTTGGACGGGCCGACGCTGCTGCTATTCTCTATACTTTAGATATCAACCGACGCGCATCAACCGCGCAACCGCGGCGCGAGACTGATGAACGAGAGAGGCCTCCCGCGCCGCGCGCTCACCCCGCGCCCGCGGCTTCGGCGATCTCCTGGTCGTCGTACCCGTACTTTTCTATCCTCGCCTTCCGCTCGAGCTCCTTCTGCGTCTGCGCCATCTGCCCCGCGAACCGCGCCGCGGTGCGCAGCTTCGTCAGCCGCATCCGCGACACGAGTTTCGTGGAGAAGTGCTTCACGCGCGGGTTCTTCGACAACGTCATGACCTCGATCGCCGCCAGCCCGCCCTCCTTCATGAACTGCTTCTGGTTATCCTCCGAGAGCGACATCGCGTTGAGCGCGGTGCAGGCCTCGTTCTCGCAGTACGCGTCGCCGCTCTTCGCCATGTCGATCAGCGGTTTCAACGCCCCGGCTAAGACCATCCGTCGGCCGTTCTCTTCGTGGAGGGAGAGCTCGGACGCCGCGCGCGCGGCGTACCGAGCCACCTCTAAATCTTTCGACCGCAACATCTTCACCACGGCTTCCAACACGCCCACTTTGGCCGCGAGCGCCCTCAAGTCGAAACTCGCGCTCAAATTCTTCAACCCCAACGCCGCGACGCGCTGGTACTCCGCCATGTCCGAGCGCGCGGCGGACGACACCTTGCTCATGTCCACGAACAGCTGGAACGCCTTGTGCTTCACGAGCCGCACGCGCAAGAGCTTATTCGACGCGCAGTTGGCGATGCACAACGCGGACGGGAGCTTCCGCCCCGCGATCGTGTCGTTCGCTTTCGTGAATATCATGGGCAGCTTCTCCATGCGCGCGATCTTCTCGCTGAACGCGTCCGCCAACGACAACCGCGCGATGGTTATGAGGCACCACTTCTCCACGTCCGTCTCGTCCGTCTTGGCCAGCCGCGCGAAGAAAAATTTCACCGTCTCGTCGAGCCTACGGCGTGGGTGAAGCGATCGGTCAGTCGAACGTCTTAGCGGTCAAACGTTGAAAGGGAAGCGCGGGTGAAGAGTGACGACGGGAAAAGTCCTCAAGGAACGGCGTGCACCACGCGAACGGGGTCGTACGGGGAGCAGTCTCACCTCGCGCCGACGTCTACGAGCTTCGCCGCGCTCTGCGCGTCGTCCGCGATCTTCGCGAATGCGATCATGCCCAACTTGGCGACCGCGTGGTCTTTGCTCTTGACGTAGTTCCATATCTGTTCGTTTACGCCGAGGTCGAAGATGCGACCGCGGACGACGGGGTCGCCGCCGGCTTGCGACCAAAACTTCGCGACGTCCTTCTGAAAGCTCTTGTCCTTCCCTCGGCCCATCGACTGCACCGTCTTCAGGAACTCCTCGGTGCAAATCTCGGCCGCGCAGACGCTGAACGCGCTGAGCGCGCTGCAGACGGTCAGGGACATCCGCTTCACGTCGTTATCTTTCGCCTTGACGACCCACGCCTGGAGCTTCGGTATCACCTTGACCGCTCGCGCCACCTGCTGCGCGGCGAGCTCGTTCGGGGCCACCTCCATCAGCGTCTTGAGCGCGGCCTTGACGTTCTTGCTGCTCTTCGCGGCGATGAGCTTGGCGAGGATGTCCGGCATGTCGTCGACGCTCGCTTTCTCTTTCATGACGTACGACTTCGCCTTTTTGATGAGCGTGGAGTTGTTGCACCCCATCGCCGCCGGCGGGGGGCGCGGCAGCGGACGAGATCGAGATTCCTTCCTCCACTACGCGTGTACGCGCTCTACCCCCCCCGCGCCTTTTTTCTCCCTCCTCCTCCAGTCCGCGCGCCTCTCTCTCGGAGACGCCGACGCGCGGGGAAGACCGGTGGACGGCCGGCGCGCGCGATGCCCGCGCGCGTCGCCGCCGCCGAGCGCGCTCGCCGCCGCGGTGCGCTCTCGCGGTGGACTCTGACGAGTAGGAAGCCGACGAGCCGCGGGCGACGAAAACGTCGTCGCAGCGAGCTCGAAAGTCGGCATCTCGGGGGGGACGAGAGCGAAACGGTTCGCGCGCGCACATCTTCGCCGCGCGCGCGCCAACCACCGCACGGATGCGCGCGTCGAGCGTGGAAGAACTCCGCGCGGCGCTGCTGTCGCAGCGCAAGCTCACGGACGAAGCGCTCGCGAAGCTCGACGACTGCGTCGGCGCCGCGGACGACGGCGACGGCGCGCCGTCCGCGTCCCCGCGCTCGGACGTCAGCAGCTCGTCCTTCTTCGTGGACGCGGAGAAGCTCGGCGTCGTCGCGAAGGAAGTCCTCGCGCACCTCGACAGCTGGACGTCGACGTGGAAGCGCGCGCTGCGGTCGCTGGACTCCCCGGCGTCGTCGCCGGAGCCGGGGGGCGGGGAGCGCGCGGAGGACGCCGCGACGAGGGTGCCGCACAAGCCGCGCGCGATGCAGGGCGTCGGGCCCGCGATGGGGGGACTGGACCTCGGGGAGCTGCGGCGGAAGATCTCGAGCGCGAAGAGCGCGCCGGAGGATGGCGGGTTCGGCGGGGGCGGCGCGCGCACGGTCGAGGTCGTGCCCATCGGAGGGAAGACGATGGCGAGAGACGCGCCCGCGGGAGGAGACGGTAAGCCGCCGTGGATGAAGGAGCTGGCCGCGAGGAAGGCGCGCGACGCCGAGAGTTGACATCGTTGAGTTTTAAGTTTCTCGGTAAAAATAAACAAGATGACGCGCGGTCTCCCACAACTCGGGTGTCATGGCCCCCGCCGCCGCGGCGGCGCTCGTCGCGCCGGTTCGAGCGCTGCCGTCGCTGTCGCGGCGACGTCTTCATCGTCGCGCGAGATGGCGGCGCGGGCATCGCGCGTCCTCGTCGCAGGTCGAGATCGACGAGATCGCAATCGGAGACGTCGATCGCGTCGTCTCCCCGCTCCCTCCCCCGAGCCCCGAGCAAGCGTCCGTGGTGCGTTCCGTGTGTCACGATCGCGCGAATGTCATCTGCGAGGCCGTCGCCGGGAGCGGGAAGACGACGACGGTGCTGCACTGCGCCGCCGCCGCGCCGGGGATCAAGTTCTTGTGCCTGACGTACAACGCGCGACTGAAGCTTCACGCGCGCAAGCGCGCGGCCGAGCTCGGCCTCGCGAACCTGGAGGTGCACTCCTTCCACGCGCTCGGGGCGAGGTACTACGTGAACGACTGCAGGAACGACGAGGCGCTGCGGCGGCTCGTGGACGGCGATTTCGCGCCGCGGAACGGCGCGCCCGCGTTCGATTGCCTCGTCGTCGACGAGGCGCAGGATCTCACGCCGCTGCTCCACCGACTCGTGTTGAAAGCGATTCGCGACCGCGACGCGTCATCATCGGGAGCGACGCCGGCGTCGCTCCTGATCCTCGGCGACTCGAGACAGAGCATATATCAGTTCCGCGACGCGGACAGTCGGTTCCTGACGTTCGCGGACCGAGGGCTGTACCGACCGGCGACCGCGGATGCAGACGAAACAGAAAACGACGAATCAGAAACCGACGCGGCCGCGCCGCCGCCGCCGCCGCCGTGGCGTCTGCACACGCTCCGCACGTCCTTCCGCGCGACGCCAGCGATCGCGTCGTTCGTGAACGACGTCATGCTCGGGTACCCGTGCATCACGCCGTCGCCGCATCGGGCGGGCCGCGGCACGCCCGTCGCGTATATGGTCGGCGACGCGTTCGCGATGCCCGACGCGCTCGTGGACGAGATCGACTACCTCCTCACCGCGAAGGGATACGCGCACGATGACATATTCATCCTGACGCCTTCGCTGAAGGGCGCGAAGTTGAACAGCAAGACGCCGCTCGCGCGGCTGGAGAACGCGCTGGTGACGCGGCTCAACGCGCCCGTGTTCGTCTCCGCGTCGGACGAAGGTGATCAACTCGACAGCGGTCCCCATACGACCGCGTCGGCGTGGTGAACGCCGTTCCTTAAGGACTTTACTTTGTCTCCCGGCGTGTGATGCTCTCCGCCCACCGCTCGCTGCTTTCGATTTCGACGCGCCGCGATGCCTTTCAACTCCGACTGACGCCTTTGAACTCCCTCCGCGGACCTTCGACCCGCAGAGGAACTCTCCGATGCGCTCATTCGCGGGAAAATTTGTCTCACCACGTATCACGCGAGCAAAGGGTTGGAGCGGCCGGTCGTCATCGTCTTCGGGTTCAGCGCGGAGTACTTCGCGTACTACGCGCGTTCCCATCCGACGACGAGCTGCCCGAACGCGCTGTACGTCGCGGCGACGCGCGCGAGCGAGCGCCTGTATCTCGTCGCGGAGGCGGAGGAGAACGGCCACCTGCCGTTTCTGCGGTGCCGGCCCGAGGCGCTCGACGCGTTCGGCGCGCCGCTGCCGTCGTACCTCAACGTGCGCCGCTGCGGGCGCATGCGCCCTGAGAAGACCGCGGCGCCGACGCCGTCGTCGCGGTTCGCGGCGACGGACCTCGTGAAGTTTCTCCCGGAGTCGACGATCGCGACGGTCACCGCGATGTTGCGCGCGACGGAGGTATCGCCGCCGACGAAGGACGCGCGGATCGACGGCACGGTGCCGTCGCTCGCGGGGAAAGGGCTCATCGAGTCCGTGTCCGACGTCACCGGCCTCGCCGTCGTCGCCGCGCACGAGCACCGGCACTTCTCCGCCGCGAAGGCGAAGAACGGGACTCGCGGGGCGGCGTGGGCGAGCTCGAGGAGTACGGCGCTTGCGCGGCGGTTGGAGAGCAGCTTCGAGAAGCTGACGCGGCAGACGAAAGCGAGCGCGGCGCGGGGCGCGCTGCGGAAGGGCGACCAGACCGACGACGCGTCGATCGCGGTGGACGACTCGCGCGCCATCTCGCACATCCGAGACGTCTTGGCGAGAGACCCGGAGACGACGTCGGACTTTTTGAAACTCGCCGCGTGGTACGAAGCCGTGGAGGGCGGGTACCTCTTTCGCCCGTTTCAGCTGTCGACGTTCGATTGGGTCACCCCCGCGGCGGCGGCGATCTGCGCTGGCGTGCTCGAGACGCACCTCCCGTGCGCCGCCGCCGGCGCCGCCGACGACGACGACGACGCGTCGCCGAGGGTGCGTTACGAAAAGCGTTACGACGTCTCGTTCAAGTTTGGCGCGCCGATCGTCACGATCGTCGGCGCCGCGGACGCGGTCACCGCCGGCGCGGACCCCACGATTTTCGAGGTGAAGTGCGCGAAGCGTCTGATGCCCGAGCATCTCCTGCAGCTCGCGACGTACCAGTGGTTGGACGCGTTCGGCGTCGTCCAGCGACGCGTCGCGGACGCGCGCGAGAGAGCGGCGGAAGAGAAGGCGACGACGACGACGACGACGACGACGACGACGACGACGCGCGAGAAAAAGAACGGCGCGAAAGGTTTCGGGAGAAACGCGCGCGAGTACACGGACGAAGAGGCCGAGGACGCGGTCTCGATCATCGACGCGTTCGAGCGCTTTGGCGGTGACGCGGACGCGGTGATGAAACGCGCCGTCTTGCTGAACGCGCGCACGGGCGAGGCGTTGGCGTTGAACGCGGACTTGAGGACGCTGACGGGCGTCGTCGCGGCGCTCGTGGAGCATCGCACGCGAGCGGAGAAGGATCTGGACGACGAGGCGTTCTTGTGCGCCGCGGCGGACAACGGGGCGAAGACGCACGCGCCGGTCGCCGCGCTCGTCCCGGAGATGGTGCGGCCGGACGACGCGGGCGGCGCGTCGGAAACGTGGACGGATAAAAAGACGCGGAAGGCGACGGCGGCCGCGACCGAGGACGGGCCTCGTCCGGTCGGACGGGGGAGAGTGAAAGTGAAGCGGAAGACGGCGGCGACGGCGGCGGCGACGGTGGACGTGCCGTCGCTGAAGGTGACCCAACTGAAAGCGGAGCTCAAGGCGCGCGGCGCGTCCATCGCCGGGAACAAAGCCGCGCTCGCGGCGCGTCTTCGGAGCGTCATAGAATCCAAACGATGAATCATCAACGCGACGCGTAGCCTACTAGCTAGCAGAGTGGTATTCTTCTCGTCGGCGGCGGTCGTCGGTCGTCGGTCATCGCATCGCGACGGGCGCCTGCCTCCCGCGTCCCGGCCTCGCGGCGACGCACCCTTGCACCGCGCCCTTCAACCACTGCCCCGGCCCCTTCGGCCTCTCCGGCGCCGTCGCGTCGTCGCGCGGCGCGAGCATCGACACCTGCCACTCCAACTCGCGCTTCCGCTTCTCCGCCTTCTCGAGCTTCGCGGCGAGCTCCGCGGCGAACGCTTCCGCGGCGATGCAGCGCTGCGTCGCCGCCTCCGCCGCCTTTGACGACCGCTCGGAAGAGAACTCCCCGTCCCTCGTCGCGTTCGAACGATTCTCATCGACGCGTTCGCGTTCCAGCACCTCCGCGCGTCGCATCGCGTCTCGAGCCACCTTGTTCGCGTGCTCCACCGTCGCGTCGCGCCATCGTCGCCCGCCGTCGTTCGCCCACGCGTCGAGGTCGCGGAGGAGCGCGTCGAGCGGCGGCGGGTCTGGCGGCGCGCTCGGCGGCGCGCTCTGGTCGTCGGTCGACGCGTTCGAACCGCGGTGCACGACGCCGGCGGGGTCGGCGGCGACGCGCGCGCGGTCCGCCGCCGCCGCGTCCTCCGACGACCCGAACGCCCACGACCACAGCGACGACGCGCCGTCCGCGGTCGCGGCCGTCGACGACGATCCCGACGCGTCCCCGCTTTCGCGCGCGGTCGCGAGCGCGGCGGCGAGGCGCGCGCGCAGCGCCACGTCGTTTTCGGCGCCGGACGGGGCCGGCGGCGGAATTGCCGCCGCCGCCGCCGCCGCCGGCTCCGTCCCGCGTTTCGCAGCAAGCCGCGCGTTCGCCGTCTTCAGCTCGTGCGCGACGTCCGTCGCGTCCGCGAGCTGCTGCGTGAGCCGCCCCACCTCCGCCATCGCGAGCTCGCGCTCCGCTTTCGCCTGCGCCACCTCCGCGGCGGCGGCGGCGGCGGCGGCGGCGGCGGCGGCGCTCGCGCCGCCGTCCGCGGCGTCCGACGCGCGCGCGCGCCGCGCCGCGCTCATCTCCTCCAACACCGCCGCCTTCGTCCGCGCCTCCACCGCCTCCGCGCGAACCGCCTCGAGCTCTCTCCCTCTCGCCTCGAGCGCGCCTCGCGCCTCGTCCAGCGCCGCTCTCGCCGCGTCCGCGTCCGCCCGCGCCTCGGACGCCACCGCCTCCGCCTCTTCGATCGCGGCGCCGACGGCTTCTTCCATCTCCGCGCTCGGCGTGTTCGCCTTCGCGTTCCTCTCCTTTTCGAGCGCGTCGCAGCGCGCCGACAGCTTCGCCTCCTGCTCCTTGAACGCCGACTGCATCATCGCGAACCGCCGCTTGCGCTCTTCGCCCTCCTTGATCGTCTCCGCGCTGGAAGCGATCGCCTCTTCGGCGCGGCGCTCCGCGGCTCTGGCGCGCTGCTCCGCCGCCGCCGACTGCCGCGTCGCCGCGTCGCGCGCCGCGATCGCGTTCGACGCCTCCTTGACGCTCTGTTCGAGGGAGGCCATCGCCGCGCGGATCTCCGCGGCGTCGCGCTGCGCTTCGACCTTCGCCTTGCTTTCGGCCGCGAGTTTGGACGCCTCCGCCTCCGCGGCGGCGGCGAGCGCGGCGGACGCTTCCTCCGCGCGGCGCCGCGCGTCCTTCTCCTCTGCGAGGTGCTTCTTCAGCTTCGCGAGCTCGGACGCGGTCTTGACGAGCCGGTCCTCCGCGTCGGACGCGCGCGCGGACGCGCCGGAGCGCCCCTCGCTCGCGTCTAACGCTTCCTTTTCGAGCGTTTTCACGCGGCGTTCCGCATCCGCGGCGCGCGCTTCGAGACCGGCGACTTTCGCCTCCTCCGCCATCATCGCGTTCTCCGCCGCGGTCTTCCCCGCGACCGCGGCGTCCAACGCCGCGGCGTGCTCCTTCGCTTGGCGCATCGCCGCGTTCGACGCCTTGGTCGCGGCGGCGTCGGATTCCTTCGCGTCGCTCACCGCGCGTTTTTCCCGCGTCGACGCCTCCGCAGCGGCGGCTTTCGATTGCTCCGCGACGCCGCGCAGGTACTCAATCTCCTTCTCCGCGCCCTCGCCCTCGAGCGCCATGAGCGACTTCGCCTTCTTCTCCTCCTCGAGCGCGGTCTCGAGAGTTGATTTGTCTTTGGTGAGCGACTCGATCGTCGCCTTCGCGGTCGCGAGCGCGTCCTCGGTCGATTTCAACGTCGACGCGGCGTCGGCGGCGGACGCGTCGGAAGACGCTTTCGCTTTCGCTTTCGCGTCGTCCGACGCGCGCTTCTCTTCCGCGGACGCGCGCTCGGACGCGTCCTTCAACGATTTCTTCAGAGATTCGATCTCCTTCTTCGCGGCCGCGAGCTCGGCGACGGTCTTGCCAAAGTCGCCGCCGTCGTCGCCGCCGCCGCCGCCTTTTTTGCCCTTCTTTCCCTTGCCGCCCTTTCCTCCTCCTCCTCCTCCTCCTCCTCCGCTCGCCGCGGCGGTCAGCTCCGCGTTCGCGCGCTTCAGGTCGTCGACTTCCTTTCTCAGCGCTTCCGAAGACGCCTTCGCGGCTTCGAGCGCTTCGGCGGCGCTCTCGTCCGGGGCGGGCGGCGGCGCGGCGGCGGCGGCGGCGGCGGCCGCCGCCGTCGCCGCTTCCGCCGCCGCCGCCGCGTCCTTCTCCGCGGCGTCCTTCGCCTCCTCCAGCTTCGCGGTCGCGACGAGCGCGTCGTGCAACGCCTTCTCCGCGTCCTCCGCGCGTCTCTCCGCGTCTTCGCGCGCCTTCGCGGACGCCTCCGACTGTTTCATCGCGCGCTTCGCGTCCTCTCTCGCCGTCTCCGCGTCGGCGGCGAGCTTCGCGTTGGCGTTCGCGTCGCTGTCCGCCGCCGCCGCCGCCGCCGCCGCCGCGCTCGTCGTCGCCTCCGTCAGCGCTTTCCTCAGCGTCGCGAGCTCCGCCTCGAGCGCGTCCGTCTTCTCTTGGAGGCCTTTCCCTTTCTTCACCGCCTTCGCGAGCTTCTCCCTGACGTCCGCGGCGTCCTCAGCGCGTCGTTCGAGCTCGTCTCGCATCTCCGCCGCCTTCTTCGCGTCGTCGTCGTCCACGGCGGCGGCCGCCGTCTTCTTCTCCGGCGTCGACGGCGTCGACGCGGCGGCCTTCGCGCGCACGGCTTGCATCGCGAACCGCTTCGCGTCCGCTCTCGACGCCTCCGCGTCCTCTCGCGCGGCTTTCAGATCCGCGTCGAGGCTCTGGATCGCGACGCGCGCTTGCGCCAGCGACGCGCGGAGCGCTTCGACCTCCTCCGCGTCGACGCTCGAGCCCGAGGCGACGGGGAGGGAGGACGCGCCGCCGCCGCCGCCGCCGCCGCCGCCGCCGCCGCCGCCGCCGCCCCATCCGCTGTCGTCGTCGTCGTCGTCGTCGTCGTCCGCGGCGTCGTTCCACGCCGCAGCCTCGGACTTGAGGCGCTGCGTCACCTCCTCGCTCCATCCCTCGACCTTCTCGCCGAACGCGTCGTCGAGGCGGTCGACCTCCTGCGCCGCCTTCGCGGCGAGCTCCGCGGCTTTCGCGCCCGCGTCCTGGAGCTGCTTCCCGATGTCCCCGAACCATCCCGACATCGCGTCGTGGGGGGGGGGGGGTCGCGCGCGATGACCACTGACGTGACCGCTACTTGGACGAAGCGAAGTTCACAACGTTCGACTTGCGCTGGCTTCGATGACTCGCCGGCGGAGCAGGTCGTCGACGACGATCGTTCTGATCGCGAAGCGTCGTCGCCGCGAAGCCACCTCTCCCGCGCGCGCACACGCGTCGCGTCCTCCGAACTCTTCTTCCACACGCCCGCCATGGCGCTGAGAAGAGCCAGCGCGCGCGCGCTCGATCGCATCGCGCCGGTGCGCCCCCTCCCCCCGCGCGACCGCGATCGCCGTTGTTACGCGAACGGACGAACGAATCCGTCCACTTCCGCGCCCCTTCGAAAAGTCGCGCGCGCCCTCCGCGATCCGCCGTCCTGACGTCCCCTCCTCCTCCTCCTCTCTCGCCAGCTCGACGCGATCGTCGCGAATGCGCGCGCGTTCGCGTCCTCCGCGCGCGCGTCCGAGCCCGCGGTGTTCGTGGACAAGGACACGAAGGTGCTCGTCCAGGGCTTCACCGGGAAGAATGGCACGTTTCACAGCCAGCAGGCGATCGCGTACGGCACGCGGATGGTCGGCGGCGTGACGCCCAAGAAGGGCGGCAGCACGCACCTCGGCCTCCCCGTCTTCAACACCGTCGCGGAGGCGAAGACCGCGACGGGCGCGAACGCGAGCGCGATCTACGTTCCGCCGCCGTTCGCCGCGAAGGCGATCCTCGAAGCCGTGGAGGCGGAGTTAGACCTCGTGGTGTGCATCACCGAGGGCATCCCGCAGCACGACATGATCCGAGTGAAGCAGGCGATGATGACGCAGAGCAAGACGCGGCTCATCGGTCCGAACTGCCCGGGGATCATCAAGCCCGGCGAGTGCAAGATCGGGATCATGCCGGGGTACATTCACACGCCCGGACGGATCGGCGTCGTGTCCAGATCGGGCACGCTCACCTACGAAGCCGTGTACCAGACGACGGCGTGCGGGTTAGGGCAGAGCACGGTCGTCGGCATCGGCGGCGACCCGTTCAACGGCACGAACTTCGTGGACTGCCTCGAGAAGTTCGTGAAGGACGACCAGACCGAAGGGATCATCATGATCGGCGAGATCGGCGGCACCGCGGAGGAGGAGGCGGCGGAGTTCATCAAAGCGTCGGGAACGACCAAGCCCGTGGTGTCGTTCATCGCCGGGCTGACCGCGCCGCCGGGACGACGGATGGGTCACGCCGGGGCGATCATCGCGGGCGGTAAAGGCGGCGCGGGGGATAAGATCGCGGCGCTGAAGGCTGCGGGGGTGACCGTCGTGCCGTCCCCGGCGGGCATGGGCGAGGCGATGCACCAAATCTTCAAGGAGAGGAAGATGGTCTGAGGGCCCCGGCCCGGGTCTGTGTTTCGAGGATGTTTGATCGGCTCTCGCGATGAAATACTCCTTTAAAACATTTTTAATCGGAAAATCCCCGATCGATTTGATCGGAGTGCATAACTGTATCCTACTATCGGAGTCCGCATACAACGCGAAACCGTAACAGGTAGGCTTTGGTCGAAAGGACAGCAGACTAAGCACTACGTAAATAAACTACCTAACCTACGGTGCTATCTCTTCTATCGTCGCCTTCATCACGTCGCTCACGCGCATCCGCACGTTTTCACACGTCAGCGTCTCCAACCCGGGAAAGCACGCGACCACCGCGGCGGCGACGTCGACGTTTTTTTCGTCGCCGCCGACGACGACTTCGTACGCGCCCGCTTGCCCGCACCCGCGCGCGAGCCGCATCGCGCGCAGGCGCACCGCGGCGGCCTCGCTCGGATCCGTCGGCAATAAGACCGCGACCCCGGGCTCGTGCCACGCGTCCGCGCCGCCCGTGGGGTCGACGGAGCGCGATTGGAACACCGCGCGCGGCGCCGGCGCCGGCGACGACGACGACGCCAGCCGCGCGCGCAGCCGCGCGTGCCTCTCCGCGTTGACGGCGTCGTCCGTCCGCTTTCCCATCGGATTATAGGCGGTCAGGACGACGTACGTCCCGAGAGGCAATACGGTATCCGTGCCGATATCCGTCGGAGTATCCGTCGACTCGGCGCGTCGTATGGTCACCCAGTGGTCGTTCACGAGAATCGACAGCGCGGGATTCGCCCAAATCGGCGCGAGCGCGCATTGCTCCTCCTCCGACGGTAACGTCCACCTTCTGACCGTTTCATTCGCACCGTGCGCGTCCACGACCTGCCTCAGAACGTCCGCGACGGCGGACGCGTTCGCAGCCTCGTCCCACGCCAGCGCGGCCGTCCTCGCGCGCGCGGCGATCGCCCGAAGCGCGTCCGCGTCCGCGAGCGCGCGTCGCGCGACGTCCGCGACGCCCGCGACGCCGCCGCCGCCGCCCTCCGCCGCCGCCGCCGCCGTCCAATCCGCGCGCACGAACGCGTCCTCGAACCCGACCAAGCCCGTGCACCCCACGCCCCCGCCGCCTTGGACGATCGACGGCGCGCCGAACGCGGCGGCCTCGACGACGGTCATGCCGTACGCGTCTCTCGCGCACGGATGGACGTTGAGCGTCGTCCTCGAGAAGACGTCGCGCAGCCCGCGCGCGTCCACAAAGTCGGCGACGACTTTTCCCTTTCCGCCGGACGCTTCGACGAACCTCGCGCGGATGTCGTCCGCGTACGCGCCGCTCGTGGACGCGCACAGCACGGGCGTTAAGGAGGAAGCGGTGGTAACGCACGCGTCGTCGCCGTTACGTCCATCGTCGTCGAAGGTTCCTCGCGCGCGTAACTCGCGGACGAGGTCGACGAACCGCTCCGGCTCCTTCTCCGGGGAGAGCCTCACGACGCACGTCACGTACCGTCGTCGCGGTAACGCCTCATCTCCATGCGTTTCTTCTTCTTCTTCACTCGCCATCTCCGTCGCCATCGCGCGGACGTCCTCGCGCAGCGGCGGGAGCACGACGAACGGCGCGACCGCGGCGCCGCGCGGCGCGAGCCGCGCGGCGACGAAGTCCGCGTCGTCTTCGCACAGCGCGACGACGGCGGCGGCGCCCGCCACCGCGGCCGCCTCCAGCGCTCGATGCGTCCCGCGCGCGTCGTCCGTCCGCGAGAAGACGCGGAAGTTGGAGTACACGAACGGCGGTACAGGCTGCTGCGAGATCGAGCTCGGCAGCGCGTCGCGGAGCGCGGCCCACGCGGGGTAGGACGACCAGTCCACGCCGAGCACGACCTCCGGCGCGTGCGACGCGATCGCGCGCGTGATCTCGCGCGACGCCGCCGCCGCGGACGCGAACGCCGCGTGCCCGCACGACGCGTCGAGCCGCCCCCACGTCGCCGCGGGGACCGGCACCGTCCGCACGATCGGTCGGCTCGCGTCGTCGTCGTCCGCGGTGGGATCGGAGGCGGCGGATTCGGCGGCGGCGTCGTCGAGGTCGTCTGGGCGTCCGGAGACGACGAGGACGCGATGCCCAGCGCGCGCGAGCGCGCGCGCCTGCGAACGCGCGTACACGCCGTTCCCGCTGAACGTGCTCGCCGCGAACTCGAGAGTGATCACGAGCACGCGCAGCGGCCGCGGCGGCGGCGGTGGCGACGCGGGGGCGGCGGGAGGGACGCGCATCGCGCGTGCCCCCGCCCGACGCGCCTCCGCGTCGCGCGCTGTCGCTTTCGCTGTCCTCGACTTCGTCTCTTCTTCGAATAACGCTCAACTCAAACATTCGTTGACGCGTGATCCGATCGGGCTCGCGGGTGACACATGTCAGGCCGACCGGTCGACGATGAAAACGCACAGGGCACCGCGCGGATGCCGTATGGGCAATTAGTCAGACAAAATTTATCGCGTCGAGCTTCTCGGCTGCGAAAGGTCCTTTCGACGGCTGAGGAGACAGCTGACGTGACACACTTTTGACTTTCCGACTCTTCGAGGTTGCGGACAGAGTAACAGGCGCGCGCGGCACGAACGAGCCGCCGCGCGAGGGGGGCGGACGCGCCGCGCCCGAGTGCGGAGCACGCGGCCATCGAGTCTCGAGGAGGCGCCCGCGCGCGCGGAGAGAGAGAAGAGAGCCGCGCGGCGGCGCGCGGCGGCGGCGTCGAAGGATCTGGGCGTCGTCCGTTCGCGTCCAGCAGTTCGGGAGAATATACCGTCGCGTCGCGAAAGGTCCGCTCGGCGAGATGACCGCCGTCGACGCGGACGCCGCGGCGGCGTCGACGCCGGACATCGCGGAGATCCGCCAGCGCGCCATGCTCGAGGCGCAGATGCGGGCGCGGATGAGCGCGCTGCCGCGCGAGACCCCGGAGCAGGCGGAGCGCGCGCGAAGGATGGCGCGCGCGAGCGTGAACGCGCAGGCGGAGAACGCGCTGCGCGCGCGAGCCATCGCGGCGGCGCGACGGCGCGCGAAGAAGGACGGCGTCGCGCGCTCGCTCGACAGCGGGATCTTCGAGATCGAGGACGAGAACGCGGTGCATTCTCACGCCCCGCGTCTCACCCGTCTCGAGGTCGCGGCGCGCGAGGAGGATAACGACCGTCGATCGTGTTGCTATCCGCGCGCCGCCGCCTTCGAAGGTACCGCTACTTCCTAGCTAGGTCACATGTTTAGCCCGGATGGGTCAGAGCTCAGTCTTTTTGTAATCCGAACTACACACACTTCCTAGCTAGCTAGTCTAGACCACGCCGCGGTGGGGGGGGTCGTCGCGACGCCACCTGCCCACCGCAGTCGATAAAACGCGCATCGCGTCACAGCTCGTCTCCACCTCCTCCTCCTCCTCGCGGCGATCGCGCGCGCTCCTTCTTCTTCTTCTTCTCCGCCGCCGCGGCTCTCTCCGCGGCTTCCGCGCGTCCCTCGCCCTCCAGCTCCCCCGCGTCTGCGCGAATCATCGCCTCGCCCGCGCGCGCCCTGCTCCGAGGATCGCCGCCGTTCTCGCGCATCTGATAAAGCACGTCACCCAGCGTCGGCGCCGCCTCCGGGTCGTCGTTCGCGACGCTTCCGCTGTCCTCGCCGCGCATGCGAAGCAGCCGCGGCTTGTGTTTTCTCCCCGCCGGGAACAGCATCACGGTCGGTCCCGAGACGTGAGAGCCGTACGGGTGCGGGACTTCGTTTCTCTCCGCGTCGATTCGCGAGATCGTGACGGTCGCGTCCGTGTCGTTACATAACGCCTTCGCGGCGGTCGAGAGGACGTGAACCGTCGCGGCGTCGATGTTCGGGTTCGCGGTCGGGAACGCGAAGTACACGAGCGCGTCCGCGGCGTCGTCTGCGACGACGCGGCGATGAAAGTCCGCGCCGACGACGACGCCGATTTCCCCCGCGCGCGGCTCGCGCTCCGCCGGCGGCTGCGACTGATACTTCGGCTTCGTCCCCTCGAGTCTCTCGGACTCGGGCTGCCGCATGCCTTCCAGCTTCGCGTGCTGCTCTAACGCCTCAAGTTGGGGCGTTTCTAGACGCGCGATGGCATCCGCGCACGCGTACCTCGGCGCCAAGAGACCGCCCGACGTCGCGCAAAACCCCCAGTTCATGTTCCAGTCCTCCTCCTGTATCACCCTCCGGTACCACACGTCCACGAGAAGGTCCTCGTGCGCGTCCAGGATGTCGCGGCACGCGCGTCGGACGCGCGGCGACAGCTGTATCGCGCTCGCCGCGCACGCGTTCGAGACTTCCTCCTCGACGATGGCTTCGTAGCGCCCGTAGGACGACGATCCGGACGACGACGACGACGACGACGACGACGACGACGACGACGACGCGTCCGCCCTCGCGCGCTCGTCGAACGCCCTCGGGAGGAGGTTCTCGTCGAGGTGCAGGACGAGCCTCTGGCACGCCGCGCATCGCGCGTCGCGAGACGCGAACGCGTCGCGGTCCTCGTCCGTGACGTCGCCCTCGGGCGGCGGAGGCTGCGACGGATTCGCCGAGCTCGCGGCGAACTTCTCCATCGACGACGACGACGACGACGACGCGGCGACGCGCGACGGCGACGCGAGGAAGAAGACGGCGACGACGAGCGCGGCGATCGCCGTCGTCGTCGTCCGCTTCCGCGTGCGCCCGCGCGACGACGCGCGGTCGGGCATCGTGGACGCGGCGCCGGCGACCTCGCGCGCGCGCGCTCGAATCTGTCCAGGTAGTATCATACCTCAATCCCCACGACCCGCGCGCGCGCGCGTCGAAGAACAGATCAAGATCCTTCATATCGCATCGCGCCGCGCGACGCGCCCACCCCGCGCGAGGCAGATGCGAGCCGCGTCGCCCGCGTCGACCCCCTCCTCGCGCGTCGCGCTCGGCCGCCGTCAGCGCGCGCGCCGCGCCCCTCGCGCCGCGCGACGCGTCGCCGACGCCTCCGCGCGCGCGCGGCGCGACGACGATGCCGACGTGAACGCATCCTCATCGACGAACGCGAGGAGATCGGCCGCGCCGCCGTCCTCCTCCTCGCGCGACCCGATGACCGCGTCCATCGCGTCCATCGCGACGATCGCGACGATCGCGCTGTCGTCGCCGCATCTCCCCGCCGCCCTCGCGGGCGGCTACGGCACCAGCCTCTCGTACTTCGAGCGCCTCGAGCGCGAGCGCGTCATCTCGGAGGAGCCGCAGACGATGGCCGAGCGCGACGCCCGCGCGGGCGCGCGCGGACGCCTCGCGGCCGCGCCGTCGCCGTCGTCCGCGCGCGGCGTTCCGCTGTCGTTGAACGCGGCGGACGACGGGACGGAGGACGGCGCGTACTCGGACTTGTTCGTGAAGTCGGATCCGGTCGGCGACGGCGCCGCGGAGGACGAGAGACGAAACAAGATCGACGTGAGACGATGGGGCCGAGCCGCGTTTCAGTGGGGCGTCATCGCCGCGGTGGCGATTCGAATGCGCCAGGCGAACGACCGCTCGTCGAAGGTGACGAAGCGGCTAGGTCTCGAGGGCGCCGCGTCGAAAGCGCTGATCGGCACGCGCTGGAGGCTCACGCTAGACGTCGGCCGCGAGCGCGGAACGTGGATGCCGCCGAGTTGGGCCGCCAGCGGCGTGCGCGTCATCGCGCCAATCGCGATCGAGCTCGCGGAGGGCGGAGTGACGCGCGTCGTCGCGACCGGCGCGTTCTTGCCGATGAAGCTGTCCGAGGGGAGGTGGCGACTCGAGGGCGACGCGCTGAAGTTTGACGTGCTGATGACGACGGGGATGGAGAAGGGCGACGTGACGCTGCCGGCGAACGAGTCGCTGCACTTCCGCGCGAGCGCGTGGGGCGGCGCCGTGAGCAGCCGGGGGACGCTGCTGCTTCGGCAGACGCGATGGGGGTTCCGCAAGGAGTGGCGGATGGTGGGTGTGTTTAAGGCGGAGAAGCTGAGCGACGGCGAGGACGGCGTGGGCGACGACCAGGATTACTCGGGGAGCTCCGTCTTCGTCGACCTGCCGCCGATGCGCGTGAAGCAGAGTGAAGTGCGGTGATGATAAACCGCCCCCGCGCAGTCCAGTCGCGCGCGTCGCCGCGTCGTCGCTCTCATCTTACTGTAGTCTATCGTATTATTATTACCAATATTATTACTAGTGTGATCCCCGCGCGCGAATGTAGGGCGAGCGCGACCGACGAAACGCTAATACCTGCAGCACAGCCGCGCGTGAAGAGGCGACGCGTCACGCGCCGCCGACGCCGTCGTCGAACGCGTCCACGAACGCCTTCACCGACGCCTCGTTCGCCTCCATCTGCTCGATGGTCTCGCTCGCGCACACCCTCACGACGTCCTCCGCGTAGCTCTCCCGCGCCTCCTCCGCGATCGCCTGGAAGATCTCGCACTCCACGTTCTTCGTGATCTTCGCCTCGGCGTACCCGCGCGCGGCGAGTCGGTCGTACAGGATCGAGTTGTCGCACGTCAGGACGACGACCAGGTCGTACCATCGCTCCGGGAACAGGTCGCACGAGTGGTAGTCCGCGACGATCCCGCCGTCGCTCGCGCCGAGCTTCTCTTCCATGTGATCCAAGACTTTGTCCTCGTCGATGACGTGCGTGTCGAGGTCTTCGTCGAACGACTCGCACATGTCCTCGCGCTTCGCCACGGCGCTGACGTCGTAGTGATGCATCCCGCACGCGGCGGCGACGCGCTCCGCGAGGGAGGTCTTCCCCGTGCCGGGGGTGCCGGTGATGAGGACGTTCGGCCGCGCCCTCGGCGTGGCCGCGGATTTAGATTTCGGCATGCCGCGAGGAGGGGCGGGGGTGGGGAGGAGGGGGATCGAGACCGTGCGGCGCGGCGCGTAGACTGCGCGGCGGCGGCGGCGCCACTCGAAATAAAAAGTGGCGGGCGCGGCCGCTTCGTCGTCGCGTCGTCCTGTCAGCGAATTCCAATTCATTGCGAGCCGCGCACATGGGATCACGCCTGCCGTATCCCAACCGCTTCTACGCGGCGGTCGGGTTCGCGGCGTCGCCGCCCGTCGGCGCGAAAGCCGTGAGCAACGACACGCGGTTGCTCCTGTACGCGCTCTATCAGCAGGTGCGCGCGCGCGGTCGCCCGAACGATCGTCGGACGCGTCCTCGCGTTTCTCCTCCTCCCCGCCTCGCGCGATTCCTTCAGATCACGCGCGGCAGAACGACCACCGACGAACGTCCCCTCCCTCTACTACGCCGCTCGTCATCTCAGGTCACCGCGGGCCCGTGCGTGGACGCGAAGCCGTGGGGATGGAACGCGATCGAGACCGCGAAGTGGCAGGCGTGGACGACGCTGAAGGACATGTCCAAGCCCGACGCGATGCGACACTACGTCCAGACCCTCGAAGAGGAGAACGCGAACTGGTTCCAGCTCGTCACCGACGGCGAAGATCCCGCGCGCGTCGCGGAGGTGACCACCGCGGCGCAGAAGGCGGCCGAGGCGATGATGGACGTCACGGGGAGGTACACGAACGTGGACGCGGACGACAACGCGCGCGCGGGCGAGGAAATCGCGTCCACGAGCGAACGATCTCGATTGAATAAAGCGATCGACGCCGACGCCGACGACTCCCCGACGACGACGTTCGCGCCGACGAAACCGAAGTCATCGCCGGCGCCGTCGCCGTCCAAGCGCGCGATCCCGACCGCGAACACGTCGCTGGGGCGCTTCCTCGGGAAGATCTCCGGCGCGGTCGCGAACGGCGCGTGGAGCGTCGTGAGCGAACGCGTCTCCGGCGACGTACCGCGCGGGAGGTACGACCACGCCGCGGTCGTCGTCGGAGACGAGCTGTACGCGATCGGCGGCACCAGCGGCGGTCGGCGCGCCGGGGACGTGCACGCGCTGCACGTCCCGACGCTGACGTGGAGGAAAGCGGCGGTTCGAGGAACCGGAACCGCCGCGGGAGAAGATGAACCGTCACCGTCGTTCGGGAGACGGTCGGGGCACGCCGCCGTCGTCGTCGGCGCGAAAATCGTCGTCGTCGGCGGGTTCGAGGGGAGAGATCCGCGCGAGGCGGACGACGCGACGTGCGACGTTTGGATCCTAGACACCGCGTCCGCGGCGCCGTGGCGGTGGCGAACGCTCGCGCTGCGCGGCGGCGACGACGCCCCGCGGGCGCGCGGCGGGCACACCGCGACGGTCGTCGCGCGGCGCGGCGCGGCGACGTCCATCGTCGTATTCGGCGGGGAGGATCTCCGCGGGCGTCTGCTCGGCGACGTGCACGTGTTACGCATCGACGACGACGTGGAGAAAGGTGGCGCGGAAAAAGGTGGTGGCGCCTTCACCGGGTCCTGGAGCACCCCCGGCGCGGTGTTCGCCCCGGCGTCGTTCACGCCGAGGAGCCACCACGTCGCCGCGTATTTCCACGGCGAGGTGTTCGTCTTCGGTGGCGTCGCGAAAGGCGGCGCGGGGAGAGAGGTGCGTTCTATCTCACACTGGTCCCCATACGACCGCGTCGGCGTGGTGAACGCCGATTCTTAAGGACTTTTGCCGGCGCATCTCTCCGCCCATCACCCCCCGCTTTCAATCCCCGCCCTCGACGCCTTTCAACTCCACTTCTGACGCCTTTGAACTCCACCCCGACTTCGCTTTGTATGGAACGACCCAGACGGACGCGCTCTTCGCCCTCGACGTCGACCTCATGGCGTGGCGCGAGGTCACGCCGCGCGGGGATCCCCCGAGCGCGCGGATCGGCGCCGCCGCGGTCGTGACGGACGGGTGGTGGTTCATCGCCGGCGGCGGCGGCGCCGGCGGCGCCGCCGCCGACACCGCGGCGCTGCGCGTGTCCCGAAGCGACGGCGTCTTCGAGTGGGTGCGCACGGGGAACTTGAAACCAGGGCACGCGGTCGCGAGCGAGGGGTTGACCGTGTCGAGCGCGCACGACGGCGCGGCGTTGATCGCGTTCGGAGGGTACGACGGCGAACGGTACGGCGCCGACGTCAGCGTGTTGTGGAAGCCGACAGAGTCCGAGACGGTCGCGGCGAGAGCCGCGGAGATTGAAGCCGCCGCCACGAAGGCAGCCGCCGCGGAAGAGGACGAAGACGAAGAGGAGGAGAGCGGCGAGCGCGCGCGGCTCTTCACGAACGACGTCGTCGCGGCGTCGTCGAACCCGATGGGCGGGATTTTCGATCCGATCGCGCTCGCGGCCGCGAGGAGTCCGCGCGCGCGGTCGCCGCGCGCGAGCGCGGGCGCCGCGGAGGCGACGTCGAAGTCTTCGCCGGCGCCAGCGACGCCGCGTTCGCCGCGGGGTGTCACCGCGCGCGGCGGCGGCGACGCGGGCGGCGGCGACGACGACGACGACGTCGCGTCCTTGCGCGCGCGCCTGGCGATGTCCGAACGCGACGCCGCCGCCACGAAGCTCGCGTTGTCGGACGAGCAAGCGAAGACGTTGCGGCTCGAGCTCGAGGTCGCGCAGCTGAGGAAAAAGATCGGGGAGTACGAGGAAGCGGAAGCCGCGGCGGCGACGCGGAGCGCGCGAGCGCGCGCGGCGAGGGAGGCGGAGGACGAGCTCGCGGGCGGCGGCGGCGGCGGCGGCGGAGGGAAACGGCGCGGGTTGTGGGGATTCATCGCCGGCGACGCGCCAGAGTACGAAGAGAACGCGTGACGCCGACGCGACGAGATGCGTTCTATACACTGGTTCCCATACGACCGCGTCGGCGTGGTGAACGCCGATCCTTAAGGACTTTTGCCGCCGTGTCTCTACGCGACGCGACAAACTCTTCGTGACAATAAACTCTTCTTACAGCGTGCGCGTGCGGTACCCCCTTCATAACATCTCAGGGGTCAGTCTCCGCCGGAGAGCCCCTTCACGAACTTCTGCAGCTCGCTCGAAAACCCGCTCACTTTCTGGAACAGGTCGTACTGCACGCTCTTCTGCCACGGCTGCGCCTCCGGGAACGGCAGCCCGTAGCCAATCGTGTACAGAATCCCAAACACCCCGCCCAGCCCCCCCGTGTTCCCGATCTGCTTGTCCATGACGTACCCCACCGTGAGCTGCTCGCACTCGCCGCGCGCGTTGAACCGCATGCTGCACGCCTGCGGCGGCGCCTCGACCCTCTTCCCGGTCGCTTTCAAGTTGCCCCCGACGAGATCCCCGGAGTTGACGCCGACGAAGCGCGTGTCGTACCACACGCGCGACGGCTCGAACGGGTCGACTCGAAACGCGTAATAGTTAAACTTCGCGTCCGGGAACCCCTCCTCGATCTTGAACCCCGCGAACGCCTCGAGGAACCTCTCCTTCGGGAGCGGGCCGACGACCGGGGCGACGAACTGGAAGTCGGACGCGAGCAGCGCCGGGTTCTCCGCGCCGTTGTTCGCCGCGAGGATCGCTTTCGTCTTCGCGATGAGATCGCTCGGGGCGATCGCGAACGAGGACGCGGCGAGCATCGCGGCCTCGTCCACCATCTGCTCCGCGCAGAACACGTCGAACTTCGCTTTTGACTCGGACGTGGACGCCTCCGCCGACGTCTCCGTCTCCGTCTCCGTCGTCGTCGCGGAGAGCCCGACGCCGCGCTTCGGCTTGCGCGCCGAGGACTTGGACGGCGAGGAGGGGGAGAGGAGGACGGACGCGGGCTTCCTCGCGCGCGCGGCGACGGCCTCGTCGTACCGACGCGACGACGCGGTGTGCGCGCGGGATGCGGGCGCGGCCGCGGCCGCGGAGACGGAGAACGCGATGGACATCGTGCGCGTGGGTCGTGCGTCGCGCGAGGCGTTTTATGATTCATCAGTCGCCCTCCCCGGAAAAGCGAGCGTCGACGTCACCTCCGACGCTCCAGAGCCACCCGTCTCCGTGCTTCAGTTTTGAGGGGAAAGCTCATACGATTTGAAGCCGGGTTTTCGTACTACGCGCAAAACTACTCGACCTCATCTATCGTGACACACCTCGAACGTGCCGACTCCGCGGGAGCCGTCCGCAGTCGTCGCGCGCGCGCCGCCCCCCCCCCGCGCACGCGCGATGCTTCGACGCGCCGCGCGCGTCGCGGCGGCCGCCGCGGCCGCCGCGGCGCGGACGCGTCCGTCGCCCTCCGCGAGCGCCGCTTCGACGGCGTCGCACTCGCGCGTCGCGACGCCGCCGCCGCGAACGACGTCGGACGTCGTAGTCCGCGGTCATCGTCATCGGACCTCGACGACGCGCCCCGCGTGGCGTCGCTCGATGACGACGACGACGAGGCCACCGCCGCCGCCGCCCGCGTCGTCGTCGTCGTTCGGAGCCAAGCTCCGCGACGAGCTCGGAGCCTGCGTCCCGGGCGTCGTCTTCGCCACCGCGGTCTTCGTCGCCTCCGCGGAGGTGGCGTCGCGCGTCTCGATCGCAACCGGAACCCCCGTGAGCGCCGTCCCGGTCGCGATCCTCCTCGGCGCGGCGCTGAACAACGCGCCGGGTGGAGTGAGCCTCGTGCCGTCCGCGACGCGCCCGGGGATCGCCGTCGCGTCGGGTCGGCTCCTGAAGGTGGGCATCGTGTGCATGGGCACGAAGCTCAGGCGCGTCCTCTCGCGTGTTAGTTGATTAGTATCACACGTGCGCCCCTCGCTTTCATCACTTCATCGATCGATCCCGACGCCGCGACGCCCGCCTCGCGACTCCGACTGACGCGCCCCCGCGCTCCAACCCGACGTCCCTTGGAACGCGACCCTCCTCCACACCACATACAGCGCGACGGAGGTGGGCGAGCTCGGCGCGTTCGCGGTGCCCGCCGCGCTGACGTCCGTCGGCGCGGGCCTCTTCTTCATCCCTCGACTCGCGGCTACCTTTTCGCTCGCGCCCAAGCTCGGGAGTCTTCTCGCGGCGGGGACGTCGATATGCGGCGTCACCGCGATCGGCGCGCTGTCGCCCGCGATCGCGGCGACGCAGGCGGAGACCGCGGTGGCGGTCGCCAACGTCGTCGCGTTCGGAACCGCGGGGATGCTGACGCTGCCGTACGTCGCGCGGTACTTCTTCGCGGATTGCCCAGAGGCGGCGGGGTTGTTCTTAGGGCTCGCGGTGCACGACACCGCGCAGGTCATGGGCGCGGGGATGGCGTACGAGCAGCGGTACGGCGACGAGAAGGCGTACAAGGTGGCCGCGGTGACGAAGCTGATGAGGAATTTGCTCCTCGCGGCGGCGATACCGGCGCTGGCGGCGGCGCACGGCAAAGGGGGTTATGGGGTGAAGACGGCGGCGGCGATCCCGCCGTTCCTGCTCGCGTTTCTGAGCGTCTCCGCGCTTCGAAGCGCGGGCGACGCGTACTTCGCGTCCGCCGCCGCGGGGTACGACGACGAGGAGAAGGAGAAGGAGGAGGAGGAGGAGGAGGAGGAGGAGGAGAAACTGAAACTGAAACGCCGCGAGACGTTAGAACGGCGGTGGCGGACGACGGTGAAGTACGTCGGAGGGGAGCTCGCGCCGACGTTTGTGGGCACCGCGCTCGCGGGCGTCGGGCTCAGCACGTCCGCGTCCGTGGTCCGAGGCGTCGGCGCGACGCCGTTCCTCGTCGGCGCGGGCGGGGCCGCGGTCGTGGGAGGCGTCGGGTTGGCCTCCGCGTTGACGCTGGCGAGCGTCTTGCCGAAGTATCGAGCGCGACAGAGCGAGAAAGAATCCGCGGCGGCGGCGGCGAAAGCGAAAGCGAAAGAATTCGCCGAGTAGACATTCAACCCTTTTAGTAGCTAGCGAGAAAGGACACTACGGCGGCGCGTCCATCAGAACCACGACTTGTTCTTCTTCGCGAGCTGCTCCGCGAGCGACGCGAAGTCGTCCGCGTCCGATTGCATCGCCGCGGTCTTATCCTGCAGACGCTCGAGCTTCTCGCCTCTCTCCGCGAGCTTGTTCCGCGTCTGTTCCATCGACGCGGCGACGCCGCTCGCGGTTTTGTTCGTCGACGACGTCGCCTTCGTTCCTTTGCCGTACTTGGCTCGGATGTCGTCCGCGCTCTGTTTGCCCACGGGCTTGGACGTCGAGGCGGCGCCGCCGCCGGAGGACGTTCGGAACAGTTCGCTTCTGTTCGCGTCGTCATATGACGACGCCGCGGACGCTTTCGGGGACTTCGTCTTCGCCGCGGGCTTCGCCCTCGTCGCCGCCGCCGCCGCCGTCGCCGCCGCCGCCGCCGTCGCCGCCGCCGCCGCCGCGGCGGCCCTCGGGGGCAACGACGGCGCCTTCTTCGCCCCGGTCGCCGCCGCCGGCGCCGGCGCCGCCCGCGGCGCCTCCTCCGCCTCCGCGAACAACATCGCGAGGTCGGCTTCCGTGAACACGCGGTTCGCGTCCTCCTTGTCCTCCGCCGGGAGCGACAGCTCCGCCATCTTCTCCTTCGCCTTGTCCATCGCGTCCGACGCTTTCGCTTTCGCGCGCTCGAAAAAACTCAGCGCTCGTCCCGCGCTCGCGCTCTTCTTCTCGCCGCCGCCGCCGCCGCCGCCGCCCGCGCCCGAGTCTTCGCCGGCGGCGCCGGAGCCGGATTCGTTCGCGGCGTCGACGGCGAGCGCCGAGAGCGCCGCCTCCGCGGCGTCCGCCGCCGCGGCGACGTCGTCGTCGTACAACACCACCCCGCTCTCGTTGTCCTCCACCTCGCCGCCTCGCTGCTTGCTCGGCGCGCCCGTGTACGGCGGCGATAGCGCGAGCTTCGCGACGGACGCGCCGCCGCCGGCGAGCGCGAGGACGACGCCGGCGTCGCGGCAAAACCCGATCGAATCCGCCGCGGAGAGCGGCGGCGTCGGGCCGACGATCGCGAGCGGGACGAGCCCCGGGAGCGACCAGGTCATGAGCCGTCCGTGGCTCGACGCCGCCGCGATCGCGGCGACGCGCGGACGGTGGGTTCCGTCCGCCGATTCGGCTTCGGCTTCGGCTTCGGCTTCCGCGTCGCGCGGGACGACCACGGCGGCGGCGACGAGCGATTCCTCCGGGGTGACTTTTTTCACCGTGTGCCGCTCGCCCTTCGCCGCGCCGTTCGCGGGGTACACGCGAATCGCCGTCGAGCTCGCGACGCCGACGAAGGCCGTGTACGCGTTCAGCTGTTGGTCACCGCCGTCGGTCGCGAGCGACTGACTCCCGCGCGGAGTGGGGGTAACGTTCGTCGGTCGACCGTTTTCATCCGTCGCGTCCCACCACAACGTCGTCGCCGGCGTCGTCGCCGCGTCGCCGCCGGGGCAGACGCCGCCCGCGGTCAACGGCGCGACCGCGAGCGACGGCGACTCGCTCTTCGGGCGCGCCACCTTCCCGATCAAGCGACTGGCGTAGTTGCATATAAACCCAACGCCGGAGGTGGACGACGTGACGACGAGCGCGTCCGAGGCGCGCGCGTCGAACGCCGCCGCCGCGGAGACGGCGCCGGTCCGCAACTCCTTCTCTTCCTCGCTCTCTTCCGCATCGCCGACGCCCTCCGCGTCGCCGCCGACGTCGCCGCCGCCGCTCTCGCGACGCTTGCGCCACGGGTCGTTCACCGGCTCGTGCCCGACCACGGGCGGGCAGAAGTGCATCGCGCTCACCGCCTCCGCGGTGCCGTCTTTCCGCGTGAACACTGAGGGCCGTTCCATACAAGCGAACGTCGGGGTTGAGTTCATAGGCGTCAGTTGGAGTTGAAAGGCGCCGAGGGCGGGGATTGAAAGCGGGGGGTGGGCGGAGAGACGCGCCGGGCAAAGTCCTTAAGGATCGGCGTTCACCACGCCGACGGGGTCGTATGGGGACCAGTGTATAGAACGCGCCTAAGCCGAGGTGAAATTTCATCTCCCCGCGCGTCAAGTCCGTCACCGTGACGTCGCCGCTCGCGTCCCCGACCGCGAGTTTCGCGCACCTCGCGTCCGTGACGATGCACGTGATCGGCGCGGTGTGCACGCCGAGCTCGCCGACGAGCTTGTACCGCACGCCCCCGTCCGACAAAGCGTTGTCCGACAAAGCGTTGTCCGACGCGTCGTCCGACGACGACGACGCCATCGCGAGGTCCAACGACGAATCCAGCTGCCGCACGAGATTCGCCTTCGCGGCCGGCACGGGCAGCGTGGTGTGCACCTCCACCGCGCCGGACGCGCGGCCGATGAACAGCAGCGCGCCGCCGAGGGCCACGTGGCACCGCGTCACCGCGCGGTCTCTCGGAGACATCCCCGCGTTGATCCCGGGTCGCGCCGTCGCGATTTGCGTCAGGCGGCCCCCGCCTTCGACGGCGACGCGCACGGCGCCGCCGCCGCCGCCCTCCGCCGCGGCGACGACGTGCCGCGTCGCGGCGCCGTTGCCGTTCCCGCGCAAAAACTCTCTGCCGCCGGACATCGGCCACGCGCTGCCCCATCGTTTGCGTTTCGCCGCCTCGCCGTCGTCCGGATTCGCGGCGGGGGAGAGACCGACGAAAGCGTCCGCCGCGATCGCGATGGACGGGATCGACGTGGGGTCGATCCTCGGCAGGAGCTCCAGCGCCTCCGTCGTCGGCAGCGACGACGCGGACGTGGGCGTCGACGGCGCGTCGCCGAACCCGGTGAGCGACGGATCCGCCCGCGGGCTCTCGCCGCCCGCCGCCGCCGCGTCTGATGATGAAATTTCGTCGCCGACGCCGTCCGCGAACGCCCGCACGTCGTGCACGTGCAGCTGCCCGCCCTCGGACAAGATCACCGCGCTCGCCGCGGTGTCGTGCCTCCCCGACGGCGGCGCCAGCGCGCCGGCGACGACGGGCCCGAACCACGGCAGCGACGCCGTCGGGACCCCCGCGCGCGGCGCGAAATTCTCGACGTCGCGATCAAACGCCAGAGACGCCACCCTCACCGGGTCCAGCGACGCGAACGGCTCGCCGCCGATGACCGCGATCACGGCGTCCGCCGCCTTCCCGTCCTTCGCGTACGGCGCCCCGACGCCCCCCCTCGCGCGCGCGAGGATCGCGCGGCACGGCGCGAACTCTGTCTCGTCGTCGTCGCCTTCCGAGCCGTGCGGGCGCCACGCGCGCGTCGCCGATATCGCAAACGGCTTGGCGCCGCGGCGTCGATGCGCGCGCGCGCTCGGTAGCTTCCACAGCGTCACCACGCCGTCGTCGTGCGCGGTCGCGAGGGACGTCCCGCTCGCGCCGACCCACTCCGCGGCGCGGATGGGACGAGACGAAGAGCTCGCCCTCGCCGTCGCCACCGGCCGGCGGCGATGCAGGTCGAAGAGGACGACGTCGCCGCATTCGTACGTCAGCGCGACGCGGCTCGCCTCCGCGCCCGGTTGCGGCGCGATCGCGACGAGCGGCGACGGCGTCGCGAGCGCGTCGCCCGTGGCGTCCGCGCGCGACACCGCGTAAGCGCGCGGCGAGAGCACGCCTCCCGCGTCCGACGCGCCCGGCTGCACCGCGAGCGTCGCGAGCCGGCCGTCGCTGAGGCGCGTTCCATACAAGCGAATGTCGGGGTGGAGTTCAAAGGCGTCAGATGGAGGAGTTGAAACGCGTCGCGGGCGGGGATCGAAACCGAGGGACCCTGGGCGGAGAGACACGCCGGGGTTAGAGAAAGTCCTTAAGGAACGGCGTTCACCACGCCGACGCGGTCGTATGGGGACCAGTGTAAGATAGAACGCGCCTCAAGCCGACGAGCACGAACGGCGTGCGACGCATCCCGCAGACGCACGCGACTTCCTCCGGCCCGGGCCATCGCGTCGCGGCGAGCAACCGCTGCGCGCGGAGGCACCACACGTCGATGCCGCCGTCCACGGAGAGGCGCACGACGCGCGCGGTGGCGGGGACGAACGCGACCGATCGCGCGGGCTCGACGTGCGACGTCGTCGCGAGGAGCGCCTCGAGGCCGTTCCCGCCGAGGATCTTCACGCCGACGTCGACGCCGAGCGCGAGCAATCGCTGCGTCGCGTCGTAGTCCGCGCACGTCGCGCTGTGGACGCCGCCGTACTCGGCGACGACGCGCGGGACGACGCGCGGGGTGCCGAGCCGGCGGGAGAGCTCGTCGACGTTCGGCGACGCGTTGATGGCCTCCGTGAGCGTCTTGCTCAGCTTGGTGAACATTTTGACGACGACGACGCGACGCGCGCGACGACGGCGACGGCGACGGCGACGGGGGCGCGGGCGCGGGGGTCGATCGCGGCCGCGGAGTGATCCGCGCGAGAGAGAGGCGACGCGCGACGACGTGCCTTCGCCACGGCGTTCGTCTCGCGCCGCGTATCGAGCGCCCCGCGAAGTGTTAGCGTCGGACGGAACGAGGCGGGGCTTTGAAAACGCGAAGAGCTGTCGAAACGCGTGCAATATGATAGAAGTCGGCGCCCGGCGAGATCGGCGGTCACTCGATCCGCCGCGCCTCTCGACCGAGCGCCGCCCTCGCTTCCGTCGTTCGAAACGGCGCGCGCTTTCCTCTCGAGCGCTCACGTGCGACGCCTCGCGCAGCGGTGCGTCCGCGATCGGCCGCTCGTTTCCCCCTCGAGCGCGGCGATCCGACCGATCGATCGGCGCGCGATTCGATTCCGCGATCGGCGCGGCGGCGCCGTCGCTCTTCATTCACGCGTTTTACTCATCACCCACGCGCCCTACCCCCCCGTCGCGTCGAAATCCATCCATCCACAGCGCGCGCAGCTACCTCCCGTCTTCGCGCGTCACCCCGCGCGCGCGGACCCTCGGCCGCCCGACGTCGCGTCCCTCGCCGCTTCGCGTCATGGCGCCGTCCTCCGATACTAATGCGGACGCGTCCGACGAGCGAAAAGACTCCGATCTCGTCCTCGAGAAGCCGGACAAGATCGGCGACGCGGACTTCGCCAACTACTTCTGCACGTACGGATACCTGTACCACCAGAAGGACATGCTCGAAGACACGCAGAGGATGAACGCGTACTACGACGCGGTGAGGAAAAACCCGCGCGCGTTCAAGGACAAGGTGGTCCTAGACGTGGGCACGGGCAGCGGAATCTTAGCCATCTGGGCGGCGCAAGCTGGCGCGAAGAAGGTCTACGCCGTGGAGGCCACCTACATGGCGACGCACGCGCGGAAGCTCATCGCCGCGAACGGGCTCGAGAACGTCATCACCGTGATGCAATCCACGGTCGAGGAGGTGGAGCTCCCGGAGAAAGTGGACGTGATCATCTCCGAGTGGATGGGGTACTTTCTTCTGAGAGAGAGCATGTTCGACTCGGTCATCGTCGCGAGGGATAAGTGGATGAAGGAAGGCGGGGCGCTGTTCCCGTCCAACGCGCGGATGTTTCTCGCGCCGATTCGCACGAACACGGCGAACCAGAAGTACAACGACTTCGAGGACTCGTGCGGCGGGTGGGACAACTTCGTGGACGACACGCGGGAGAATTACGGCGTGGACATGTCCGCGCTGACGGACACGTTCGAGAAGGAACAGCGCGAGTTTTTTCTTAACACCTCCGCGTGGGTCGACATCAACCCCTCGCAGCTCCTCGGCGCGCCGTGCGTCGTCAAGGAGTACGACCTGAACGTCGTGACGCTGGAGGAGATGAAGAGCGTCGACGCGCCGTTTTCGTTGACGGTTTTGGACGCGATGGGGAACTCCGAGGTGGGCGCGTTCGCCGGGTGGTTCGACGTGCATTTCAAAGGGAGCAAACAAAACCCGTGCGAGACCGAGGTTGAGCTCACGACCGCGCCGGACGCGAACGGGGCGACGCACTGGGGGCAGCAGGCGTTCTATCTCGAGCGCGGGATCAAACCGAGCGACGGGGGCGCGGTGTGGGGTCGTTTAGAGATGAAGCGGAAGCGCGAGAACCAGCGTCTGTACGATTTGAAACTCACGTGGGAGCAAGGGGAGGAGCAGGGGAAGCCGAACGAGGAGATCGGCGAGAGCAGCAACGTGTGGCACATCGAGTAGGCGCGGCGAGGTATGGTATGGTATGGTTTCATCGCGTGGATACAGTATCTAACGCGCGAGTTGTGATTTTTTTTGTTGATCGCGTTTCGTTTCGTCGTTCGTCCTCGCGCGCCTTCCCGCGCCTTTGGTCGTCGTCGTCGTCGTCGTCGTCACCACACGTCTGGATCGTCCTCCCTCACGTCGTGCTCGTCCGGCCGTCGTCGCCGCTTCACGCCTCGTCTCGCCGCGGCGGCTTCCCTCGCGCGCGCGAGCGCTTCCGCGCCGCCGGGCTGCAGCTCTCTCCAGTGGTGCGTCACGCGCACCTCCCCGGCGTCCTCCTCCGTCGCCGTCGTCGTCGTCGCCGCCGCCGCCGCCGCCGCCGCCGCCGCCGCGCCGCCCCCTCCGCGGGATTGGATCCGCAACCGCGTGAAGGGCTTGCACATGAAGTCATTCATGGACAGGTGCGCGTACAGGAGGAACCCGCCCGCGGCGTCCGCCTTGAGAAACTGCGAGATCTCCTCGTCCGATCGCAACACGAAAGCCTTGCCCGCGCCGCCGCCGCCGTCGCCGTCACCGCCGGGGGTACGATAGTAACAGTCCGCGGCCCACGACCCGTTGTTCGCCGGATTCTTCCTGATCGCCTCCCAACGCGACCACCCGCTCGGGACCGCGGGGACACAGCCGCAGACGTCGGCGGGGAACTCGGGGCGGTCGTCGTCTTCGTCGTCGCCTTCGCCCTCGCCCTCGTCCGACGACGCGTCGTCCGACGCCGCGGGCGCGGGCGCGGGCGCGGGCGCGGGCGCCGGCGCCGGGTCGGGCTTCCGGAGGACGAACGTCAGGCGGAGGCTCGGCGGCGCGACGGGGTTCATCGGCGGCGTCGGAGGCGGCTCCTTCTTCTCGTCGGGCGGCGCGTCGACGTTCGTCGCGACGGGCGCCGCCTCCGCCGCCTCCGCCGCCGCCGCCGCCTTCTCCGCCTCCTCCGCCTCCTCCCGCTCCGCCGCGTCCACGACGTCGTCCACCGCTTCCTCGATCACGTCGTCCACGATCGCGCACTCTATCTGATAGAGCGATTCCCCCGCCGCCGCCGCCGCCATCGCGTCCAACGATGACAGCGACGCCAACGGCGCGTCGGTCGCGAGCGCGACGGCGGCGGCGGCGAGGTGATCCACCGCGCACGGCGCGTTTTCTTCGACGTCGTTCCCGTCGTCGTCGACGAACACGACGCCCGCGGCGCGGGCGTCGCCTTCCCTCGCGGCGTCGAGCGCGGCGTCGCGTAAATCCTTCGCGGTGACGACGGCCGCCGCGGAAGTCGTCCAGCTGTACTTTCCTCTCGTCGCCGGCGCCGCCGCGAGCCGCGCGCGCGGCGGCCGCCCCCTCGACGCGCGCCCTCTTCCCGGCGGCGTCCCTAAATCGCGCCACCCGCGGCACGCCTGGCACTGCGCCCACCGCGGACGATCGCCGTCGCGCGCCCGCGGAATCTCCCGCGCGAAAATCGCGTCGGCGGCGCCCGCCGGACGCTCGGCGCCGTACGCGACCCAGACGCCGGTCCACGCCGCGCCGCGCGCGCGCCCGCGGCTTCTCCCTCCGCCCGCCGTCTCCGCGACGACTTTCTTCCTCGACGCCTCCTTCGCGGAGAGGACTCTCAGCTTGAGTTGGAGCTCTTCTAAGCGGACGCGCTCTCTGAGGAGGCGCACTTTCCGCGCCTCGCGCGCGTCGTCCGAGTCGGAATACTCCCCGTCGGAATTCTCCTCCTCGTCGCCGCCGTCGTCGTCGTCGTCGTCGTCGTCGTCGTCGCCGTCATCCCCGCCGCGCGTCTCCTTCCTCTCGTACGCGAGCAAACACGCCTCGTAGTTCTTCCTCATCTGGAACCCCGCGCTCGTGAGACCCGTCAGATTCACCCCGAGCGTCCGCGACACCTCCAACCACCGCTTGTGTTTGCACACCTCGTCGTGCCCGCCCCGCGCGCGCACCTCCACGTACACCTTCCGAAGGTCTAACGCGCGATGCGCGAAGATTGGGACGCGGAACTTCACGCCGCGCGCGTCGTGGAACGCGCGAAGAATGCGCTCGAACGACGACGACGACGACGTCGACGCGTCGCCGCCGCCGTCGCGTCGTTCCGGTTCCGGCGGCGACGCGCGCTCCACCTCCGGCTCCGCGCTCGTCCCTCGCGTCGGCGGCGGCGTCGGCTTCTTAGAGTGCGTCGCCGTCGGTTGGTTCCCCGCTCGCGCGCCGCTCGCGGACGGCGACGGCGACGCGGACGACGGCCCGCCGCCGCGCACGAGCTTGACCTTGAGCTTCCCCGGCGGCATCCGAGGCGGGGGCTGCGGCGGCGGCGCCTCGCGAGGAGGGCCGAACGCGGCGACGCGCTTGTCCAACCGAGCCATGCCGACGCCGCGGCGGCGATTATCGACCGACGATGATGATCACGCTTCCGCCCGCATCGCCGCGATGGACGGCGTCTCGCGCTCGACCTGCGCACACCACGGAGAGACGACGACGTCCGCGACGCGTCCCTCGAAATCCTTCGCGCCGACGTCTCGTCGCCGACTTCCAGCCGACCTCGTCGCCGATTTCGGCTCCGCGCTCGCGGATCTGAGAGCAGGCGTCGGCGTCGGCGGGAACGAGGCGAGGACGGAAGCAGACAAGACAGCAGCAGCACTGCCACTCGTCAATTCACTTCCATGGGCGCGAGCGGCTCCAAGGCGACCGCGGCGGCGGCGACCATCCCCGTCGCCGCCGCCGCCGCGGCGACGGAACCGTCCTCGAGCGACGTCGGCGGCGACGCGCCCGCGCCCGCGCCGACGTCGACGCCGACGCCGACCGCCCCCGCCGCGCCGTCCAAGGCGACGAAGGACGGCGAGTGCGACAAGCCCGTCTGCGCGGTGAAGGACGACATGAAAGCGATGCTGAAGCGCGCGTCCTCCTCCTCCTCCTCCTCCTCCTCCTCCTCCTCGTCGTCGTCGTCGAAACAACAACAACCGTGCCCGGTGGACAAAGAAGAGCTCGGCGTCGGGACGTGGAAGCTCCTGCACACGATGGCGGCGTACTACCCCGACGACCCCAGCGCGCTGCATCGCGTCCAGGCGAGGCGATTCTTCGACGCGCTCGGGTTGCTGTACCCGTGCGACCACTGCGCCGCGGACTTCCGCGAGGACATGGGGAAGACGCCGCCGAGGGTGGAGAGCCGCGAGGCGCTCTCCACGTGGCTGTGCGAGCGGCACAACGAGGTGAACGAGAAGCTCGGGAAGAAGCCGTTCAAGTGCACGATGCGCGCGCTGGACGAGCGATGGTTAAAGGGAGACTCGTCTTGCTGGCACGGCTGATGAGAACTTACCGCAGAACTCACGCGCGGCTCCTTCGATCCCATGCACCTAACTAATAAGATAGCAAAGTCTCTACCTCCGACATCACTCCGCCGCTTCGGTCGCGGCCTCGCCCTCCTCGCCCTCGCCCGCGCCGGTTGACGTTCCATCTTCCTCCGCGGCGGGACTCGCGGCGACGTCCAACACGACGGCGACGTCGCCGCATCTTCCGTGCTCGCCGTACCCGCCCTCCGTGACGTCCCTCACGCGCAGGGTGTACAAACCCGCGGCGACCTCGCGGTGGACGACGACGTGACGCAAGTCCACGACGCCTTTCTTCGTGCGGACGTCGCCGCCGTAGATCTTCGCTTCCTCGCCGTAGACCCACTCGGCGGCGGCGGTTTCTTCCGCCGCCGCCTCGAACGACTGCGTGGGTGAAGCGATCGGTCAGTCGAACGTCTTACCGGTCAAACGTTGAAAGGGAAGCGCGGGTGAAGAGTGACGACGGGAAAAGTCCTTAAGGAACGGCGTGCACCACGCGAACGGGGTCGTATGGGAAGCAGTCTCACCTCCGCCGCCGCCTCCGCCGCCGCCTCCGCCGCGGCTTCGCCGTCGCCTTCGCCTTCGCCTTCCTCGCCCTCCGCGGGCGGTTCCGGCTCCGGGAGCGACCGCAGGCCCGCGTGGAGGGTGCATCGGAATAGACGTCCGGTCTCGTGCGTCGCGATCTCGCCGCCGCCGTCCTCGGGAGGCTGCACCTCCTCCTCCTTCGCCTCTTCCTCCTTATTCTCCTCCTTCGCCTCTTCCTCCTCCTCGCGCGCCTCCGCGCCCGGCGCGTCGTCCGCCTTCGCCTTCTCCTCCCTCGGCTTCGGCTTCCAAGGCACCCGCGCTTGAATCACCGCGCTGCCTTCCGGGATCGCGCTCCCCGCGACGCACGCGACGGGCGCGTCCTTCGTGCCGACCTCCTTCGCCTCTTCTTCTTCGCCGCCCGCCGCCGCCGCCGCCGCCGCCCGCGCCACCGTCGGCAACGCCACCGGAACGCCGCGCGCCCACTCCCCGACGTAGCTCACCTTACTCTCCGCGTCGTACGCCTCGCCGTGGCCGTGCCGCGACCCCTCGCTCCACTCGCCGTCGTACGTACTGCGTTCGTCGGCGTCGGCGTCGCCGAAGGGCGTCGACGACGTCCCTCTTCCGTGCCGCGCGCCGTCCACGACGTCGCCCTCGTACCGCTCCCCCGTCGCCTTGATCGTCTCCACCCCGCGCCCGTTCGGGCGGTTCCGCGCGAAGTCGCCCTCGTACGTGTCGCCGTTCGCGCGCGTGAGCGCGCCCTTCCCGACGCGGACGTTGCGCGCGACGTCGCCTTCGAACCACTCGCCCGACGGCGACCAGTGCGTGCCGTACCCGTGCATCTCGCCCTCGACCCACGCGCCGTCGTACCACCTCCCGTCCGCCCACGTCTTCTTCCCGATCCCCGTCATCTCGTCCCGTGTGAACTCGCCGTCGTACGAGCCGCCGTCAGAGAAGGTGAGGATCCCGCGGCCGTGCTTCGCGCCGTCGACGAAGCCGCCCTCGTAGCGTAAGAAATACCCATTTGGGTAATCGAAGACGCCGTGGCCGTGGTGCACGCCCTTCGCGGTCGCGTCGCCGTCGTATCGCGACGTGAGCTCGCTACCGCGGACGGTGGAGCCGAACCGTCCGGTAGAGGACGTGTCGAACGTCGTCGCGCCCGCTCGCGACATCGCGGCGACGCGTCCCAAATACTGATGCAATTTTCGACGACGACGACGCGACGCGACGAATTAATGAACTCGCGGTCTCTACTCGAGCTGCCGCGCAGACCGCCATCACTTCGCTCGCGCGCGCTCGAGGCCGACCGCGCGACGCCGCGCGCGGAGATCGAGCTCACGAGCACCCGTCGTCGTCATGGTCAAGCGCGGACGCGACGACGATGGCGCCGTCGCCCCCGCTCCCGCGGTCGAGCCCGCGCGACAGCGTCACTACCTCGCGATCCGCAGGGCGCTCAACGATCAGTTCGTCGCGGACCTGACGCGGAAGCTGACGCAGAATCCCACGCGAAGGTTCGACAAAGAGGTCGCGGACTACGAGAAGTTCTCCAGGCAGCTCCGGGTGCGTCTCGAGCCGCGAGAATCGTCTTCGACGCCCCGCCCGCGGCGCGACGCCGAACTCGAGATTTCGATCCCCCGATTTCGTTTGTTTTTTTCTCTTCTCTGAGATCCGTTCCCCCGTCCTCCCCATCCCCACGACAGAACGAATACGCGGACGTCGCCGCGGCGATCGAACGAGACGCCGCGGCGACGTTCGCCGCCGCGGGCGCGATCGCGAAGCACGGCGAGTCCTTCCTCTGGGGCACCGGCGACGCCGGGCAGCTCGGATTCGGCGAAGACGTCATGGAGCTGTCCCGACCGAAACTCCTCAACACGCTGCCGTCAGCGACGTCCGTGCTGAAAGTCGTCTGCGGCGGCATGCACACGCTGTGGATCGTCGACGGTGGTCTGGTGTACTCCGCGGGCGTCAACGACGAGGGCGCGCTCGGGAGGAAGGCGAACAAGGATGACGCGGACGCGGAGACGAAGCCCGGGCCCGTGCGACTCCCCGGCGGCGCCGCGGCGGTGGATCTCTCCACCGGGGACTCGCACGTCGCCGTCGTCACCTCCGACGGCGCCGTCGTCGCGTGGGGCACGTTCCGGACGTCGAGCGGCCTGTGGGCGTTCACCCCGGATCAGCAGATCGCGCGGAGTCCGATCACGGTGTACTCGCCGGAGACGCGGGCCGGGCGGATCGCGAGCGTCGCGAGCGGGACGGATCACGTCATCGCGAGAACCGCCGGCGGCGACATCTACTCCTGGGGCTGCGGCGAGAAAGGACGGCTCGGGCGCCTGCCCCCCGCGGACGCGGACAACACGAGCAAACGTGACGCGTCCGCGAAGACGAAGCTGCTGACGGCGTGTAAGGTGCCGAACCTCCCCGAGGGCGGCGTCACCGCGATCGCGGCGGGGAGCTACCACTCGTTGGCGTTCGTCGCGGGCGCGAAGGAGGTGTACGCGTGGGGTTTGAACTCGTACGGGCAGCTCGGTCTCCCGTACGACATGAACGAGGCGGGTTCGAACCAGGTGGAGTACTTCCCGAAGCGCGTGGCGCCGCTGTGCGGAAGAGGGTTCGTCGCCGGCGACGGCGGGGAGAATCACACGGTGCTTTTGGACGACGGCGGGAAGGTGTACGCGCTCGGTCGAAGCGCGTACGGCCGACTCGGGCTCCCCGGGATCGACGAGATGAGCGACGAGCCGCGCTCGAGCGCGGAGCACGTCGTCGGGGTCTCGAAGAAGGCGACGAAGGTTGTCGCGGGAGGGAGCACGTCCGCGTGCGTGACGGACGACGGCGACGCGTACGTGTGGGGGTACGGCGATTTGGGGCAACTCGGCCGCGGGTCGGATCAGTCGGACGCGTTGACGCCGGTGAGGCTGGCGCCGACGAAGGCGATGGGCGGTAAGCGCGTCGTGGACGTCTCGTTCGGGGGGCAGCACACCGCGGCGTTGTGTTTGCCTCCGAAGGGGAGCGAGGGGACGCCGATCGCGAAGCGCACGCGCGGCGCGGGCGCCGCGTGAGAGGTCGGAAGCGAGAGAAGACGAGATGAGCGACGGCGCGCGCGTGCGGCGAGGCACGACGACGGACTATCATGAGCTTAAGGGTACGAACGAATGCACTCGCTACGAATTAAGATTATCATAATAAATCGTTTATGGACGCTAACCTCGCTGCGTGATTAATGCGGCGCCGCGCCGCGGCCTTCCGCGACGATGAGCCACACGTTCGATATCGATATGAACGCGCCGAGGAGGAGGAGGCCGACGCCCGCCGCGACTTCGAAGAGCGCCTCGCGCGTGAGCGTCGGAACGCCGCCGCCGCCGCCGCCGGTCTCTTCGTCGACGTCGTCGCCGAGCGCGGCGCCGCCGCCCGGTAACAACGCCGCGCGCATCTCCTCGTGCGACGACGCCGTGAACGACGACAACGCGCCGTTCGCGCCCTTCGTCCGGAGCCTCCTCGGCGCGCTCCCGCCTCTCTCCTCGCCTCCCTCGCCGCCGCCGCGACGCCGCGCTCCCGCTCGCCGCCGCGCGACGACGACGCTCCACGCCGGTCGCGCGCACAACAACCCCGGAACGACGAAGATCACCAGCACCGCCGCGGTGCTCCCGACCACCGTGAACACCGCGCCGAGGTCCGACACGAGCGACGCGACGACGCCCGTGGCGAAGACGAACGCTATCGTCTGCGAGACGTGCCTTCCGAGCGGCGCCATCCCCGCCGCGCGCTTCGTCCACCCGAACATCGCGCACAGGGTGTCGTCGAGCGCGGCGCGGTGCGAGAAGTGGTTCATCGCGTACGACCCGATCGCGTTTACTCCCATGAAGAGCTTACATGTGATGATCCACGTGTTTTTTTCGTCGTAGCTCTCGAGCATGTTCGACTCGACGTCGGGGTGCGCGTAATGCGCGGCGGTTCGATTTGGGTTTCGATTTCGATTTCGACGCCGCGATGACGACGTCGCCGTCGGCGTCCGCTCCGAAAACGTTCGCGCCCCCCGCGCCCGCGCCCGCGCCCGCGCCGCGTCGTCCACTCGGCGACGATACCAGCGACCCTATCGACGACGACGGCGACAGGCTCGACCGCGGCGTCGCGAACCCGGGGAACGCGTCGTCCGCGTCCATCGGCGCGAGCGGCGGGCGGGCGTCGTCGTCGCCGTTTTCGTTTTCGTTTTCGTTTTCGTTTTCGCCGCCGTCGTCGTCGTCGTCGCGCGGATCGTCGCGGAACTCCGCGAACACGCTCAACACCTGCACGTGCACCTGGAACGCGAACACGAACACGGGCAGCGCTCGGACGACCCCGGCGCCGAGCTTCCACGCGACGACGACGTCGCCGCCGCCTTCGCCCTCATCGCCGCCGCGGATGAGTTTCTCGCCCGCGTCCACGACGACAACCGTCGCCGTAAACGCCAACGCGACGACCGCGAGCGCGCTCGCGGGCGCTAAGCTCTTCGTCCGCCGGAGCAGCGACAGCGGCAGCAGCGCGAAGACGCTCGCGAACGTCACGACGCCGACCCTCCCCGTGGGTTGTGCGAACGGCGGGAGAGGGAGACGACGACGAAGCATACGCGAGAGCCCCGGGAATCCGTTCGTCGCGGCGTCCACGGCGTCGACGACGATGACGACGTACGCCACGCACGACCCGAACGCGAAGAGCATCAGCGCGACGCCGACGACGTGCGCGAACTCGGGCCCGAACGCGCGGAGGACGAGGGCTTGGTACGAGTCCGCGTTTGAACGCTCGCCGTGCTTCACGATGACGTCGACGGTGAAGATCGTGAGCGATGCGGCGACGAGGACGAGGACCGCGCCGAGCGCCGCGCCGCACTCGCGGACGCCGTCGGGGATGGAGAGGATGCCAGCGCCGACCGCGCAGTTGCACAGGTTGACGATCGTGGTGGGGAAGCTCGCGGAGCGGGTCGAAGGCGTCGCGGCGGCGGCGGCGGCGATCTCGCCGTCGTCGTCGTCGTCGTCCTCCTCCTCATCTCGACGCGTCGTCATCTGCGCGCTCGTCTCGTCTTGAGCTCCTCGCTAGAACCCCGGGGGCAGGCGCCCTTCGCGCGCGAGCTTGAGACGCTTTCGCTCTTGCGTCGCCGTGAAGACGGCGAGGAACGTGGCGACGGAGCAGAACCCGAGCGCGGCGACCGCGACCCGATCGCTAAGCGCCATCCGCCGGCATGCACGGGTCGGGGGCGCGGTGGAGCCCTCACCGCGTGCGCACGGGAAAATGAACGCGCTGAGCGCGCGCGCGTCGACGAGACGAAAATCGATCGACCAGACGAATCGAGCTCGCGATGGCTGATGACATCTGAATTGCCTCCAATTCAGTAGCCTCCGCACCGCTCGACGCGTCGCAGCGCGCGCGATGATGGAACTCGAACCCCTCCCCGCGCAGTCCGGGGTGAACGGCCTCGACTACGCCTGGTCGCACTCCCTCCGCGAGGAGGTCGAGACGCACGGGTCGTACTGGGACCACCACGACAAGCGTCGCGAAATTTCCGACGCATTGTCGCGAAACGCGGAAGCGTCCACGGAGCCTCCGAGGGAGGAGAAGTGGGCGAAGCGGCTGCGTTTGCGGCTCGAAAAGCTGAACGGCGATCCGGACGACGCGGACGACGCGACGACGCCGAAGATTTCGCTGGAGGACGTCGCGCGCGAGGCGATCGACGGCGAGCCCATCCCGCGCTCGCGTCGCGTGAAGATCACGTCCCCGAGAAGCGCCATCGCGTGCCTCGTCACGGGAACGAATCCAGACGACCTCGTCCCGCGCGTCCCGACGCCGTCGACGGGAACGTACCCGGAGAGCGCGTACGAGGACCAGGCGTTACTACGCGCGGAGAAACGCAAGAGGCACGCGAACGCGACGCGGCTCACGGCGCTGCTGGACAAGCGCGACGCGATGACGCGAGAGGATGTCGTTCGGTACCTGGCCGAGTTGGCGGACGCGAGGCGAGCGGCGGAGGCGGCGGAGGCGGAGGAGGCGCGGAAGCGAGAGGCGGAGATGGAGGAGGCGCGCAGGCTCGCGGAGGAGGCCGCGGAGAGGGAGAGGAACAAGAGGTTGCCGATCGTGGAGGCGGCGTACCCGACCCCGGCGCCGGAGCCGGAGGAGGAAGAGGAGCATGATTACGATCACTACGACCGCGACGACGACGCGGGGGGGCGACCCGGCGACGATTTCGAAGACGACGACGACTCCGACGCGGCGTCCGAATTTGACGCGTACGCGGAGGACTACGAACGCGCGCTGAAAGCGAAGCGCGAGGCGTACGCGGCGAACCACGCGGAGGAGCGGAAGAGGACCGCGAGGCGGCTCGCGGAGCTGACGAGGAAGGAGCTGTATCCGCCCGACGGCGACGGCGGCGGCGAGAACCAATTTCCAAACCGCGGCGGCGGCGGCGGCGGCGACGACGCCGGCGCGAACGGGACGACGCGCGCGAACTCGTTCCGAGGCCCGAAGCGCCTGATCGTGGACACGAAGATCGGCGCGCGCGTCAACCTGGGCGGGTCCGCGGCGTTCGCCGCGCCGACGGTGCGCTTTAATCCGCCGCCGGGCGCGAAGAAGAGAGGAAGAGTAAAAAGAAAAGGAAAGAAGAAGAGCGACCCCCTCGACGCGCCGATGTCCACGATGGAGAAGCTCAAGATCCTCGAGCGGCTCGTGGACGAGAAGAACGCCGCGGAGGCTAAGAAGCAGCGCAGAGAGAATCGCGCGCGGATGGACCGCGCGGGCGAGCTCGCGGAGGAGAAGTCGCGGCTGGACGACGCGGCGCGCGCGAGAAAGGTGCGTTCTATCTCACACTGGTCCCCATACGACCGCGTCGGCGTGGTGAACGCCGATCCTTAAGGACTTTTATCGGCGCGTCTCTCCGCCCAGGGTCCCTCGCTTTCAATCTCCGCCCTCGGCGCCTATCAACTCCGCTTCTGACGCCTTTCAACTCCACCCCGACGTTCACTTGAAAGGCGGAAGAGGCGGCGCTCCTCGCGGAAGCCGAGCGCGTCTCCGCGGCGAAAGCGCGCGCGAGGCGAGAGCAGGACGCGCGGCTCGAGGCTGCGGAGCGCAAGAGGGAGCAGACGCAGATGGAGACGACGCGGAAGTTTGCGCGGGTGAACACGCACACGGGCGGGTTTTCGGAGCCGCGGACGCCGCGGCTCGGCGAGCTCGGCGCGACGCCGAAAATTTCCGGCGCCGCGACGCGGCGGCGGCCGTCGAGCGCCGCGCCGTCGATCTCGCTCTCGCTCTCGTCGCCGCGCGCCTCCCCCGGAGGAGGAGGCGCGTCTTTGTTGGCGACGCAGGACAGCGTGCGGTCGTCCCTCGGCGCTTCCCCGAGCTTCGTCGCGGAGGCGCCGCGCACGCCGCGCGGCGCCAGCGGCGCGTTCCCGTCGCCGCCCGACGCTCCCGGCGGCGGCAGCGTCGCGAGCAGCCCGCGACTCTCCCCCGGGAGCTTCGGGACGTCGTCGCGGTTCCCCGTCGCCGCCGCCGCCGCGATGCGTCGACCCGCGAGCGCGCAGCCGCGCGCGACGAAACCCGGCGCGTCGTCGGTGGCGGAGGAAAAAGCAGACGCGCTCGCGTTGGAACGCGCCGCCGAAGCCGCGTTCGAAGCCGCCGCGATTCAGCTCCGGGAGGTCAAGATCGCGAAAGCGAGAGACGCGCGCGCGGCGATGGAGCTCGAGAAGCAGGAGCGGCGCCTCGCGGAGAGCGCGGAGCGCGCGGCGGTGTTACGCCGTCGAAAAGACGCCAAGACCAAACGCGACGCCGAGGCGCTCGCCGCCGCCGTCGCCGAGTCCGAGCTCAAAAACGCGGCGGTGAAGCTCCGACGCGAGGAAATCGCCGCGGAGCGCGCGGCCGCGATCAAACGCCGCGCGCTGAAAGCGGAGCAGCTCCAGGAGGCGGCGACGTTGAACCGCGCGCGCGACACCGCGACGCGCGCGGAGTGGCGGTCGTCGCTCGCGGATCTCCGCGCGGACAAGTTTGAACGCGCGACGAACGCGTACGAAACGCGTTTAGACGACGCCTCCGCCGCGATTCGCGACAAGCACGCGGAGGAGGCGCACAAGATCATCGGCCACAAACGCGAGATGAGCGCGAAGGAGCTCGACTTCGCGAAGCGGATCACGGAGCAGGCGCGGCGCGAGCGCGTCAAGGTGGAGGCGAGCGTCCGCGAGCTCAAGGCGACGGCGCGGCGGCTGCGCGTGCCCCCGGACGCGTTGCACGCGCCGGGGTCTCCCGAGGTGCGTTCCATCGCGGCCGCGACGCGAGGGAACCTTCCGAGGTCGCCGCGGGAGCACGATAAGAGCGACGCGGCGACGAAGCGCGTCGTGAAGGAGCTGGAGGAGAAGAACCAGGCGTTGGAGGAGGCGCTGGAGGAGACGCGGGCGAAGCTGGAGAGCGAGTTTGGCGCCGCGGCGGCGGCGGGGGGAGGGGCGGAGGGGACGCCCGCGGCGGCGCGGCGGAGGCGCGGGGCGCCCAAGCCCGCGGGACCGTACACCGAGTACACCACGCCGTAGACTGTGACGTTGAATAATAGTTCAACCCGTACACGGAATACACCACGCCGCGTCGAGGACGTAATGCGATGATGATATCGTATCTCGCGCGCGCTCGAGAACGAGACGTCGAAAAGCGAAAAAGCGTTGCGAAAAAGTGCGAGTGCTCGGCGGGCCACGTCGGGGTGGAGTTGAAAGGCGTCAGTTAAAGTTGAAAGGCATCGAGGGCAGGGATTGAAAGCGAGGGGTGGGCTCAGAGAAACGCCGGGAATTGTCCTTAAGGATCGGCGTTCACCACGCGAACGGGGTCGTATGGGGACCAGTGTATAGGACGCACCGCGAACCCGCCGCCCCCAGGCGGGCGTAAAAAGCGATTAGGTTTACGTACCCCGAGAGGGTCACCGCGACCACAGCGCGGCACACGCTCGAACGCGCGGCCGCGATGTCCGCGTCCACGTCGGCCGCGGCCCTCGCGCCCATCGGGCGGCGCGCGCGCGCGCGCGGCTCGACGCGCGCGCGTCCGCGCGCGAATGCGCGCGTCGTCCGCGCCGCCATCGCGGATCCGCCTTCTTCGCCAAATACGCCCGCGCGATCCGACGCGGAACTCCGCGCGGAGCAAGCGCTCCTCGCGGGCGACGACAGCGACGGCACGATCGCCGGGTTCACGAAGCTCGAGTGGAGTTGCATTCAGACCCCGGCGAGGTACCTCGGGAACGAGATCGGCGCGGTGCACAAGCCGTGGACGGAGGCGGAGGTTCGGTTCGCGATGGCGTATCCGGAGATCTACGAAGTCGGCGCGTCGAATCTCGGGCACGTCGTGCTGTACACGATCTTGAACGACCAGCCCGGGATGCTGTGCGACCGCTCGTACCTCCCCGGTCCGGACATGGAGGCGCTGCTGAAGGCGAAGAACCGGACGCTGTTCGCGGTCGAGAGCAAGCGGCCGTTGACGCACTTCGACGCGCTCGGCATGTCCCTCGCGTACGAGCTGTCGTCGGTGAATCTGCTTCAGGCGCGTTCTATACACTGGTCCCCATACGACCCCGTTCGCGTGGTGAACGCCGTTCCTTAAGCACTTTGCCCGGCGTTTCTCTCCGCCCATCCCTCGCTTTCAATCCCCGCCCGCGGTGCCTTTCAACGCCAACTGACGCCTTTCAACTCCACCCCGACGTTCGCTTGTATGGAACGACCCTCAGATGATGTCTCTGTCCGGGGTGCCGCTGACGTGGCGGGAACGGGACGATAAGCCGGACGAGCCGTGGGACGTGGATGACGGCTCGTGGCCGTTCGTTTTCATCGGCGGACCGACGGCGACGAGCAACCCGGAGCCCGTCGCGGATTTCGTCGACTTCGTCGCGCTCGGCGACGGCGAAGACGTCATGCCGGAGATCGGCGAGTCGATCAAAAAGAGCAAGCGCGAGGGCCTCAACCGCGAGGAGACGCTGTTCCGGCTCGCGACGGAAGTCGTCGGGATATACGTCCCGCGGTTCTACGACGCCCCGAAAGGCTGGGGCGGCGCGGTGTTCCCGACGCGAGAGGGCGTCCCTCCGCGGTGCCTTCGCCGCGTCGCCGACCCCGATCCGTCCATGCAGATAGGGTTGGTCCCGTACGTCTCGACCGTGCACGACCGTCTCACGGTGGAGATTCGCCGCGGATGCACGCGAGGGTGCCGGTTCTGTCAGCCCGGGATGCTGACGCGGCCGGCGCGGGATGTTCCCCCGGAGAAGGTGATCGAGGCGGTGGAGCGAGGGATGCGGGACACCGGGTACAACGAATTTTCGCTGCTGTCGCTGTCGTGCTCGGACTACCTCGCGCTGCCGTCCGTGGGTTTAGAGATCAAGAACCGACTCAAGGACGAGAACGTGACGCTGTCGCTGCCGTCGCAGAGGATCGATCGGTTCGACGACTCCATCGCGGACATCCTCGGCGGCGCCGGGAAAGCAGGGTTGACGTTCGCGCCCGAAGCCGGGACGCAGCGGCTCCGAGACATCGTCAACAAGGGCTTGACGAACGACGAACTGTTACACGGCGTTCAAACCGCGTACGACCGCGGGTGGAGGAACGTGAAACTGTATTTCATGATCGGGCTGCCCGGTGAAACCGACGCGGACGTGCTCGGGATCGCGGAGACGGTGGCGTGGCTCATCAATACCGTCGCCGGGAACAAAGCGCGAAAGCGCGACCGACTGAGCTTGACGCTGACGCTGTCGAATTTCACCCCGAAGCCGCACACGCCGTTCCAGTGGCACTCCGTCTCCACGGACGAGTTCGAGCGCAAGGGGACGCTGCTGAAAGAAGCGCTCAAGAAGATCCCGGACGTGAAGAGCAACTGGACGAGCATTCGCATATCGGCCATGGAAGATTTCATCGGGAGAGGCGATCGAAGTCTCTGCCCGGTGATCAAACGCGCGTGGGAGCTCGGCGCGCACAAGGCGACGTGGTGGGACGGCCAGGACGAGTCGTTCCGGTCGTTCGACGCGGCGATCGAGGAAGCCGGGCTGACGTGGCGGTACCGCAAAGTCGTCAACGGCGAGTGGGACGTCATGGAGAAACTCGGGGACGGAGACTACAGAGGCCAGGGCGGCGGCGGGAAAGGCCGCGTCGACCGCGGCGCGCTCGCGGACGAGCGCCTGGACGCGCCGCTGCCGTGGGACCACATCGACACCGGGATCAGTAAGTGGTGGTTGAAAACGGACCTTCAGAAGGCGTTAGAAGGAATCACCGTCCCGGATTGCTCGCACTCCGGGATTTGCACCGAATGCGGCGTCTGCGGGGACGAGTTTGGCGAAAACGTCGTCGCCGCCGTCCCGCCGGTGCCAACCTTCGGCGGACACTACGAGCCCGACGGCCGACGCACGCAGCGCCTGCGCTTCCGGTTCACGAAGGACGGCAAAGAGAGCTTCATCGGGCACCTCGACACGCTGCGGTTGCTCGAGCGCGCGGCGAGACGGGCGGCGCTGCCGGTGAGCATGACCAAGTCGCCGTACAGCAGTCGGCCGCGCATCTCCACGGCGATGGCGTTGCCGCTGGGCGCGTCGAGCGAAGCCGAGATGATGGAGATCGTGCTCACGGAGCGCAGAGACCCGGAGGAGGTGAAGGCGTCGCTCGGGAGTCAGCTCCCGGCGGGGATGCGGCTGTTGGAGGTGGAGGACATGCCGGTGAAGTATCTCAACGGGCGGTTCATGGCGCGTCCGTCGCTCGAAAACGTTTTTTCTTTCTTTGTTCTTTTTCGATTCTCTCCTCGTTCGTTCGGTTTCTTCGACTCGACCTCGATCCAGAAGCCGATCGCTGCCGCCGACGCCGCCGATGCCGCTGCCGCGCGTCCGTTTCGTCACCGCGTCGGGGATGACGACCTTAATTAATTAGATGTTCGATCGGGGCAACTCATGAGACCAAAAACTTTACATTTGGCGATGATTACGGACCCGCGCGAGGACTGGAACGCGTGCGCAGCGGCGGCGGCGACGACGACGACGGCGGCTCACTCTTCTTCTACTTCTTCTTTCGCCTTCTTTCGCTTATTTTAACTCGACGAATACGCCGACGCTCGATCTCTCCTCTCGCAGGAATCCATGAACGAGCTTCTGACGCACGCGGAGTTTTTAGTGCACGTGGCGCTCCCGGGGGCGGTAGCCAAGCCGGGCATCGCCACGGGCGGCGTCGGCGGCGAAGCCCCGAGCTGGGACGTCGAAGGCGGCGGAGGGTGCGTTTTGTTTTTGTGTTTGCGTTTGCGTCTTCGTTTCCGATCTGTTTCTCGCTTTCGCTCGTGCCCTCGTCTGCGCGTGTCGTCGTCGTTGAACCACCGGTGGTCGAGGATTAAATCATTTAAAAAACACCATCTTTCGGATCTTAACGACATTGCTGATATTCAATGTACTAATGAGACCACCGGGACGACGACGACGACGATGGCGACGAGTTTATTCGCCTTGCTCTTCTTCGATCGAAACGAAACGAAACGAAACGAACTCCCGACGCCGGACTCACCCCCCTTCCGCCTCTCTCGCCGCCCGCCGCAGGTTTTTCGACGCCGGTAAAAACGGCGACGGCATCCCCGACGCGGAGATCGACCACGACGACGCGGAGTCCGCGGAAGCCGCCGCCGCCGCGGAGGCGGAAGCCGCGGCGGAGGCGGAATACGCCCAGTCCGTCACCGCGGAGGACTGGAAGACCTGGGTCGCCGCCGCGCTCGCGAAGGACTCGTTCACGATCACGAAGACGAGTAAAAAGGGCAACGCGCGAACGGTCGACCTCCGCCCGCAGCTGCTCGAGCTCTCTCACCTCGATCAGCCTTCGATCGACGCCGCGCTCGGCGGCCGGCACATCCCGATCCCGCCCACGCCGCAGCCCGGGACGGCGCTGCTGCGGTTCAAGGGCGAGTACACCGGCGCGGGGGGGCTGTCCTGCGACGGCATGGCGCGAATGCTGTCCTCGGCGGCGGGGAAGACGATGACGGTGCTGCACACGCACCGCGTCGGGATCGGCCTCACGGAGCCGAGCCCGCCAAAGGTGGACAAGCTGTGGCTGGATAACATCGTCCGCGCGGAGGCGTTCATGGGCCTCGAGCGGATTTGGGACCCCGCGAGCGGGGTGAACAACCGCGGGCACATGGGACCGAGCTCGGCGGGGGACCGGATCGATAATCACAAGGCGTACAGGCCGGCGGAGGTGGCGGAGACGGCGGATGAGAAGAAGAAGCCGCCGCCGAAGCAGAAGAGCGCGAGAGCCCCGGGGAGGAACGAGCGGTGGAAGAAGAAGTGAGCCGGCGAGCGAGCGATTGAGCGAGCGAAACGCACCGCGCTCGTCGGCGCTCTCGTTGTTATATTACAAAGGTAGTAGGTACTGTATCAATCGATCCGAACTCATCATCATTCGCGTCGCGCGTTCATCACGACGCGTCATCACTTCAGCCCGTTGAGGACGGCGTAGCCGGCGAAGAACGACGTGATGATGAGCCCCAAGTCGCCGACGTGCGCGATCATCGCGCCGAGCGTGCGCCCGTCCGGCCCCTTCGGGCCGGAGTACCCGCGAATGTACTCCACCTTGCCGACGCTCCAGATCGCGAGGAGAAGCGCGGACGTGATGGGGTGCACGACGCCGTTCGCGAGGCAGAGCGCCTGGCACGGGCCGAGCCACTCCAGGGTGTTCTGATGCGCGCGCTGCGTGCAGTTGAACTCCTTGTGGTGCTTGTCGCCGTTGATGCCGTCGCTCGCGTACATCTTCGGGTACTTGATGTTGTACTTCTTGCGCGCCATGCCGACCTGTCGGGGCGGGATCGAAGCAGAGAGGGGGCGATTGTTAGTCCTCTTCCTCGGCGGGGATTGCGCAATCGTCATCAAATTCGTGACGCGTCGCGAAGAGACGACGCGACGGACCTTGTAGCTGCCGTACAAGTGCGGGATCATCGCGACGCCGCACGCGATGATGCACCACGCGAAGTCCCTGCTCAGCGTGATCCCCGCCGGGGAGCTCTTAGAAAACATCGCGAGAGGCGCGCGCGCGAGTCGAATGGCGGAAGCACGTCGAGGATCTGGTGTTGACGCGCCCGTGTGATGACTCGGCACCCGCACCCGCGCCGCGCCAGTTTGAACCTCTCCAGCTCCGAGCTCCTCGTCACACCCAGGGGCGCCGCCCGCCCCCGGTCGTCGTCGTCGTCGTCGCGCGCGTCGCGATGAAGCTCGCGGAGTACGAGGAGATCCGCGCGCACATCACGTCGCTCCCGAGCGACGTCTTCCCGGACGCGGACGCGCTCCGAGCGAAGCACCCGTCCGCGTCGCTCGACGCGCTCGTCAGCATCTACAGCCAGGAGAGCTCGCGACGCGTGCGCGGCGCGCACGGGAAGCACCTGCGCGCGATCGGGTCGCACGCGGCGCGGTACGTCGCGGGCGAGGACGTGTTTCGCATCGCCGCGGACATCGACTTCCCGCCGTGCCAGCTCGTCCGCCTCCTCCTGGAGCATCTCCTCGGGCTGGGGCACAAGGCGGTCGGGCCGTGCCTGCGCGATCCGTTCGGTAAGATCCCGTCGTCGCCGCCGCCCGAGTCCCCCGCGGCGCGCGGCGTCCCGGGCGTCCCCGGCGTCCCCGGATCCGCGATCTGCGACCGATTAAAAGTCGACGTGGAGAGGTGCGTGGCGTGGGACCACGTCGCGTCGCCCGCGGTGGACGTCATGCGTCACGCCGCGGGGCGCGAGTACGAAATTCTTCTGGAGCGGCGGCTCGAGGAACTCCGAGTGCCGTTCGTCACCGAGGACGCGCTGCGCGCGGAGGGGCACGCGAAGACGCCGGACGTCAAGCTCACGCTGCCGATCGCGGTGAACGGGCGGATCGTGAACTGGATCGACAGCAAGGCGTCGTTTCTGGACCCGATCGTGCACGTCGAGAGAGGCGTGGACCAGTTCCAAGGGTACGTGAACAGGTTCGGGCCGGGGATGGTGATCTATTGGCTCGGGGTCATCGACGAGCTCGCGGAGGAGAGCGATGGGGACGTGTTCATCGTGGACGATTTCCCGGGGGACATGGAGATCACGAAGTTGAAGCTCATGGAGTGACGCCGCGACGAAGGGCAATTTTAAAAGTAGAGACTAGTAGCTGGTAGTTTTATCGCGACAGACGGTAGCTTAACGAACGAGACGCAACGTCGACGTCGTCAAGCGACGGTTCTCGAACGGGTGAGCTTCGCGCCGCCGCCGCCCGGAAACGCTCCCCCTCCCCCGCCCCCCGTCCACAACGCCTCGACGATCTCGCGCAGCTCCTCCGGGGAGTGAGTCACGTACTTCTTCGGGTTTTTCCGCGCGAACCCGCTGTCCTTGTACCTCTCGTAAAACGCCGCGTAGGCGTCCGCGACGTCCACGCGAAGCCGCGCGAGAAGCTTCGCGCGCACGTCCCCGTCCGGCGCGTTCCACCCGGGCCACGCGCGCCGCGCGTCCTCGACCGCGGCGTTCACCGCGGTGAACCGGTCTTTGATCGCCTGCCTCTCCTTATCGCTCATCGCGGCGGCGGCGGCGGCGGCGGCGGCGGCGACGGAGGCGTCCCCGGCGGAGGCGCCGCGCATGGCGCGGATCGCTCTCCCCCACCCCGCGTCGACGTGCTCAGCGAGGGCTTCGTCCACCTTTTCGCGCGCGGCGCGCAGCCACCCGTCCGGCAGCGCGCGGAGAAGCTCCTCGGCGTCCTCCACCGCGGACGCGACGCGATCGCACGCGACGGCGCGTAATAACGCGACGAGCGCGGGCGAGGCGTTGGTCGCCGTCGCGGAGGTCGACGCGCTCGACGTGGACAGGGACCGCTTAAACGCGGACGACGAAGAGGACGAGGACGACGTCGGCGCGCACGCGTTCGCGTCCATCCCGCGCGTCACCGCGTCGAGCGCGTTCACGATGAACGACGCGAGGTCCGCGCCGAGTTCGTTCCCGGCGTCGGCGGTGGCGGGCGGCGGCGGCGGCGGCGACTTCGTCGTTTCCGTCGCGCGCGCGGGCGCGGGCGCGGGCGCGGCTTCTTCCTCCTCGTCGCGTTCGGATTCCGAAGACGTGACGAACCCGTCGTCGCCGTTCGAGTTCGAATTCGAGTCGTCGTCCGTGAAGTCCAAGATGCCGTCCGAGTCGCCGTCGTCGTCGTCCTCCGCCTCCGGCGTCGGCTCCTCCGCGACGGGCGACACGGGCCCGCGCGTAAACGGCGTCGCGTGGACGCCGCCGCTTCCTCCGTCCATTTCGCCGCCGCCGCCGCGCCCGTCGCCGCCGCCGCTTCCGTCGCCGCCGAACAACACGTCCGCCGCGTTGGGATGCTCCAAGAGCTCCGCGCAAAACGCGACGACGCCGTCCGCGAGCCTTCTCACCTCGACGTCGCTCCGACCCGCGGCGGCCGCGATGGTCGGGATCAGCGTCCCCAACGCGACGCGCGCGCCCTCTTCGCACGTCCGCAGCGCGTCGCGCCACGCGTTGGCCGCGCGCCCGCCCGGCGCGAACGCGCTCTCGGTGCCCCACCGCAAACGCGTCAACGCCGCGTGCGCTCTGAGGGTCGGGTCGTTCCATACGATCGAATGTCGGGGTGCAGTTGAAAGGCGTTAGTTGGAGTTGAAAGGCGTCGAGGGCGGGGATTGAAACCGAGGGGTGGGCGGAGAGAAACGCCAGGAAAAGTCCTTAAGGATCGACGTTCACCACGCCGACGCGGTCGTATGGGAACCAGTGTATAGAACGCACCTCAGCAACGCGAACGTCTTCTCCGGCGACTTCCGGTTCACGTTGGCGCGGGCGAGCGCGTCGTCTCCGCCGCCGTGAGGGCCTCCCGCGCTTCCTCCCACGCTCGGCTGCCGTGCGAGGGTGTTCACCCATCCCAAGACGGTGGACGCGGAGTGTTCGAGGATGCGCGGGACGGCGTCGTCGGCGACGGCGGCGGCGGCGGCGGCGACCATCGAACGCTCCCCGCCGCCGTTCTCGTTCTCGTTCTCGTTCTCGTTCTCTCTGTCGTCGTCGTCGTCGTCGTCGTCGTCTAACCCGAACACCTCGCGCGCGAGCGGCGCTTCCAGCGCCCAGCGCACGCTCGCGTGCTCCAAAACGCCGATCCATCGCTCCGTGCGCGTCGTGGTGGACGCGCCGAGGCCGACGCCGCCGCCGCGCGGCGGCGGCGGCTTCGCGATCGCCTCGCCGTCCCTCAAGAGCGCGGCTAAGCCCTCGCGGTCGAGCGCGGCGCCGAGCGCGGCGCGCCGCGCGCTCACGTACGCGTCCCTGATCGCGGTCCGGACGTCCTTGATCGACGCCTTCCCGCCGCTCACCTGATGCGCGGACGCCGACCGCGCCGTCGCCGCGGCGAGCGCGCACCTCGACAGTTTCTTTAAAAACGGCGTCACCGCGCGGAGCTCCGGCCTCGCCGCCGCCTCCGCGCGCTTCCTCGCGGACGTCAGCGTGGACGACGGCGTGGACGGCGCCGCCCCGCCGCCGCCTTCTGTCGTCCGCGCGGGCGTCTTCGGCGACGACGCGAACGACGCGGTGTCGATCGGCGGCGGCGGGAGCGGGAAGACGAACCCGACGCCTCTCTCCTGGAGCGGCGGCGACGGCGACGTCGCGCCTCGCTCGTCTCCGGGGCCGCCCCCTCCTCCCCCCTCCGCGTCCTTCGCCAACCGCCGCGCGCGCGCGTCGTGCGCCGCGAGCTCCCTCGCGAACGCTTCCTCGCATCGCGTCAGGCACTCGTTCACGAGCTCGCCCGCGTGCTTCCACGATCCCTCAGCCGCTCTGTACGCGCGTCGCTCGCCGAAGAATCGCTCCGCGCCGACGAGCGCGTCGACGCGTCGCACGAAGTCGTCCTTCGCGCGCTCGTCCTCCCCCGGCCCGGTCCGCGCGAGCTCACCGACGGCCCACGTCGCCTCGAGCTGATCCAGCCATCGGTTCGTCTCGTTCTCGACGGTCGCGAGATTCGCGCTCGCGTTCGACAGCAGCGCGGTGCGCGCCTGCACGGGCGCCATGACGTCGTGCAGCGACCGGAGCTCCCCGTCCGTCTCCGCGACGACGTCGCGGATGCGATCGGTCGCGCGCTGGTTGTCGTCGAGGATCGCGCGCAGGCGCTTCGCGCGCGCGTCCATCGCCGCGAGGAGACGCGCGTCGCGAGCGCGGCGCGCGCGCTTCGCGTCTGACGCGACGCGAGAGACAGACTGGACGCGACTAGACTGACTTTTGAAACTGTCGTAGCTTTTCAGAGCGCCGCGCCGCGCCGCGCGTCCAGAGGGAGACGCGCCGACGACGCCGCGATGGCGCGACGGATCGACAGCGTGCCAAACATCGCGGAGACGCTCGGGGAGAGCTCGATGTCGCGCGTGCTCCCGACGCACCCGATCGCGCGGCGGAGGACGGCGACGGGCGCGGAGGACGGCCGCGCGAGCGCGGGCGCGGAGGCGAGCGAGGAACCGCCCTCGAGCAGTGGGGTGAGACGGACGCGCACCGAGCCCGTCGACGACGCCGACGGCGACGGCGTCGGCGGCGGCGGCGGCGACGACGGCGGCGGCGGCGACGACGGCGGAGGCGGAGGCGGCGACGACGACGACTACCCCTTCTCGTCGCCGCCGTCGCCGTCGTCGGCGCGCGCGAGCGAGGACGAGCGCGGAGTCGTCGACGAGCTTCCCGCGCTCCGGTCGTTCGCGCGGCTGCTTCGAGTCGTCTGCGTCGTCCCCTCGCGCCTCCCTCTCTCCGAGCGCGACGCCGACGCCGCCGCCGCGTTCGCCGCGAGCGCGCGGCGCGCGCGCGCGACCGAGGCCGAGGGCATCGTCGAGCTCGCGCCGCTCCTGTCGACGGCGACGCCGCCGGGGGCGTCCCCGCGCCGCCGACGCCGACGCCGCGCCGCCCGCGCCCTCGCCGACGTCTTCTGCGTCCTCGCGACGATGCTCCTCGGCCTCGTCGCGCCGCTGTATCGCGCGCGATATGAGGTCGTTAACGCCCCGGACGCGGCCGTTACCCGCCTCGACGCGAAAGCGTTCGCGTTCCTGTGCATGCACTTCTACGTGTGCTGGTATTCGCTGCAGGTGAGGTACTGCGCGAGGTTCTCGCTCGCGGACGTGTTGTTCATGCGCGCCGCGGGGAGCGGCGCGTGCCCGGCGCGGCACAGGAAACGGTACGACGACGCGCCGTCCACACGTTTTGCCACGCCATCTCCACGTCACCGCCACGTCATATCCACGTCACCGCCACGTCATCGATTCACGTTCCTCGTCCCGTCCGCAGCGTCCACGACGCGTACGTCGGGATCGTGAAGCGGCAGTCGTGGCGCGAGCTCCTCCGTCTGCTCCTTCCGTTCGTCGTGTTAAAACTCGCGGCTACCGCGTACGTGCACGTCGGCGGCGGCGCGCGAAAAGAGACCGTATCGTACGCCATCCCGGGGTGGTGGCGGCGGCGGCGGCGCGGCGGCGGCGACGCGGCGTCGTTGACGGGGGTGGGGAAAGCCGTCGCCGTGAGCGTCGGGTTCGTCAGCGAGAGTTACATGGCCGCGGTGTTTCTCACGACGTGCGTTCTGTTTCGTCTCACGTGCGCGCTCGTGCTCTTGAAACTCAACGCGTTCCTGGTCATGATGCGCGGGACCGACGACGACGACGACGAGGCGGCGGCGGCGCCCGCGGCGACGGACGACGACGACGACGACGACGACGACGACGCGGACTCGCTTCGGTCGACGGGCGCACCGCGACGGGAGCGCGACGAGACGTCGCGCGCGACGACGACGACGACGACGGCGGCGGCGACGGCGACGACGACGACGCGGTCGAACCATCGCGCGGTGATGAGCGAACACCTCAACCTCCGCTTCGTCTTGAACGCGCTCGGGAAACGTTTCAGGTTATTCCTCGTCCTCACGTTGCTTCTCACGCTCATCGAGACCGTCGTGTCGCTGTACGAGCTCGTGCTCGACTTCGCCGTCGCCGCGAAGAGATCAAGCGGCGGCGGCGGCGTCTCCGGCGTTATCGCCGTCCTCGCGCGCGCGGACCTCCTCCTGAACAACGCTCTGCATCTCGCGGGCATCGGGATGAACGTCCGCGCGGCGACGTTGATCACGCACCGGTTACAACGCGTCGTCGGGCATTTCTCGCAGCAGCACGCGGCGTACACGATGTTGGACTCGGACGACGACGACGACGATGGCGGCGACGACGAGGGAGGCGGCGGCGGCGACGACGACGTCGAGAATTCGCGCCGCCGCCGCCGCCGCTCGAGCGCTCGCCGCAGGGTCGACGCGTTCATCGAGCGCGACGCGGTGCTGGGACATTTCAGGGACCGACCGCTCGGGATATCCATCTACGGCTTCTTCGTGGATCGGTACACGATTCGGACGCTGGACGGCGTCGTGTTCGGTTCCGTGATTTTCATCGTGAGCCGCGCGCTCATGGACGCCGCGCGCGCGGACGGGGAGTGACGACAGGACGAATCGAAACGAATCGAATCGAAACGAATAAACGAATAAACGAATCGCGCGCAATCACATGACAACGCTCTCGCGGTCGCTCTCTCTCTCTCTCCATCGAACCACTATAACGCATCGTATACATACGTTACGTTTACTCCCTCCCTCACAAAGCCTTGGGTTCCCCCTCCGGGTGCGCCGCGATCAAGTCGTCCAACTCCGCGCGCACCTTCGCGACGACGTCGGCGGCCATGCGATCGTGGAACAACACGCCGTCGAGGTGGTCGTACTCGTGCTGGAACACCCTGGCTTGGAACCCGTCGAGGGTCATCTTGAACTTTTTACCGTTCACGTTCTGCGCTTCGATCGTCACCGCCGTCGGTCTCTGCGCGGGGAGGGCGGGGGTGGGTGGGGGGGGGGGGGAGAGAAGAGCGTCGACGTGAGACGCGTCGCCGCGAGAGGAGAGGAGAGAGACGGAGGAGGGAGGAGGGGACGCCGCGCGCGGTCCGTTCCTCCGCCGGAAGCGCCCGCCGGACGAGAAGCCTCGCTGGGTGTTGCTCATCGCGTCTCCGCATCTTTGTGAGAATAGGATTAGCGTATATTTGTTTTGTTTGTGCGCTCACCGGCTTCTCGCGCGCGACGACGGGAAGAGACGGGCGGGATCGATCGAGCGAGGACGGAGGAGGAGGAGGAGGAGGAGGACGACGACGAAGTCCTTAAGGAACGGCGTTCACCACGCGAACGCGGTCGTATGGGAACCAGTCACGGGATCGATCGACCGATCGATCGATCGATCGGGCGGAAAATAAAAGACGACGCGAGGGGACCGCCGGCTGGTGACTCGCGCACCTCCACGTCCGCGTAAATCGCCGGGAACGATAGGCACCCCTCTTCGAACATGTCCTTCTCCTTCGAGAACTTCACGATCTTCGGGTTGACCATGACGACCTCCGCGCCCTTGCCGCGCTCTCCCGCTTCGTTGTACACCATGAGGCGGTAATTGACGCCAACCTGCGGCGCCGCGAGTCCGACGCCGTCGCTCTCGTACATCTTCGCGAACATCGCGTCCGCGAGCTTCTTCAGCTCCGCGTCGAACACGCCAATCTTCTTGTTCTCGTCCCGGAGCTTCGCGCTGGGGTACTTTTGAATCTCGAGCGGGAGGGCGAACTCGACCGCGGCGCCGGTCGCGTCGTTCTCCTCCGCGATCTCGCTCAACTCGCTGAGGAACCCGCCCTTCTTCCCTCGCGCGAGCGTCGTCGCCATTCGCGCGGGCGCGTCCGCGCGGCGGGACGCGACGCCGGCGTCGGATCCGGAGCCTCGACGCGCGGCCGCGGCCGAGGAAGAGGAGGAAGAGCAGGAGGAGGAGGACGCGTGATGGTGTCGGCGAATCGACGACGACGACGACGACGACGACGACGACGCGCGGGATGGCGTCGTCGCGCGCGCGGGCGCGACGCGAGAGCTCGTGGGGCGGAACAGACGCGCGGACGCGGCGATCGGTCGCGACATCACGCGCAGGGTTCCGGTCATTTTTCTTCGACGCGCGACGCGACGCGGACGGACCCGGCGCGAGGATCCGAACGAATGACGACGAAGGGTTTCGGGCTCGTTCTCTCACAGCTGTTCTGAAAAATGTTGCTGTTCCAGGATAAACTCCTCATCACTCGTCGGCGCCTCTGATGAGACTCCTCGCTCGCTACAGCACGCGGGCGGTCGCGTTCTCGCACGCCCTCCCTCTGCTAATCTGCCGCTCGATCCCCGCGGCGGTCGCCCAAAGCGCGTCCCCGAACACGGGCGGATCGTGATACATGAAAAACCCGACGACGCGTCGAAGCGCCTCGTGCTTCTCTCTCCAGTCGGCGGCGTCGACAATCTCCGCCGCCCGCGTCGCGTTGACGCCCTCTCTCTCGGTCATGCGAACGCTGAACGCGTCCCAGTCCAGGAACCACGACAGCGGGAGGTCGTACCCGTCCGCGATGATCACGGGGACGCACCCGAAGAGCATCGCCTCGACGAGTCGCGGGGCGTACACGCGCGTGCCTCGGACGTGGAGGCAAAACTTCGATCGCGCGAGGAGTTTCATGTACCCAGACGGCGTCGTCGCGCCGTCCGAATCGAGGTCCCAGTCCGTGCGGTTCAGGCTGCGGAGCGCGGGGATGACGCGCTGTCGAAGAAACCCGCGCGAGTTGCCGCGAAACGCGAGCGATATCGGGCGGTCGTCCTCGTTCTCGAGGCGCTCCGTCGTCGTCGTCGTCGTCGTCGCGTTCTTCGTCGTCGTCGTCGTCGTCGTCGTCGTCGTCGTCGTCGTCGCGTTCTTCTTCTTCGTCCCCTCCTCTTTCTCTTCCCGCGCCTCCCCCCGCACAAACTCCTCCTTCTCTTCGTCGTCGTCGTCCTCCTCGTCGTCGTCGTCCTCCTCGTCGTCGTCGTCCGCCCCGGGCGTCGTCGAGTTCGAGACACGTTGTCGCCGCTCGCCCCCCGTCCCCGGCGTCGGCAACGGCGCGATCGCCCCGAGGTGAATCGCGTCCGCCGGCAAGTGAAACGACAGCGAGCACACCATCGAGACGTCCTTCTCGCGCGAGAAGGGCGAGTCCAGGGTTCGGTTCACGTCGAGCGTGAGGTTGACGTTCTCCCAGGTCGTCGTGTCCGCGGTCGCGACGACCGCGACGGTCCTCGTCGCGAGCTTATCGCCGCGGAATCCTTCGCTAAACAGCGCCTCGGTGCCCTGGTCGTGCGCGTTCACGAACACCCTCGAACACCCCCCTTGCTTCTCGGACTTCTCCCACGCCCACGGTTCCGTCGCCTTCGCGTGCTCCACGACGACGGCGAGCGACGCTTTGACGGCGTTGCGGCCGTTGTCCGGATAGTCGGCGACTCTGTCGAGGTAGGGGCGGTTCGGAAACAAAAACGCCGTCGCCTCAGGGTCGCTCCATACAAAGCGACGTCGGGGTGGAGTTGAAAGGCGTCAGATGGAGTTGAAAGGCGTCGAGGGCGGGTATTGAAAGCGAGGGGCGGGCGGAGAGATGCGCCAGGAAAAGTCCTTAAGGATCGGCGTTCACCACGCCGACGCGGTCGTATGGGAACCAGTGTATAGAACGCACCTCGCCGACGTGCGTCGTCGCGAACGGCGGCTTCCCCAACGCCCCGATCACGTGCGCTTCGACGTCGTACGCGCGGTTAAACGTCGGCGCTAACCGCGCGAGCTGATACCGCCGCTCGAGCTTGGAAGGGAGCGCGAACGTGTACACCTTGAGCTTCTCCGGTAACGCGTTCATGTAATCGCACAGCGCCTTCGCGTCGGCGAACGGCGATCCGTCCATCCCGTCTGGCGCGTCGCTCGGCCGCGCCAGCGGCCACCCCGGATCGATCCCGTCCCTCATCAGCGCCTGACACTGCGCGTCGAACGTGAGGTGCCCGTACTCATCGCGAAGGGGCCCGTGGTCTTTCCACGACTTCGGATCGAGCGCGTGCGCGAGCCGCTCCACTTTCCACGCCGCCGCGGACAGGCCGGTGTTCCAATGCTGCCGCAGCGTGGAGTACTCCACGCTCGGCACGATCGCCGCGCTCACGCGCTCCGACGCGACTCTCGGGACGTCCGCGATCGCGGCGTGGAGGTCCGGGGCGACGCGGGAGAGCGAGCGGTCGACGACGTGCGCGAACGCGACGAGCGCGGCGACCGCGAGCGCGAGGACGACGACGAGATCGGCGAGTCTCGGGTTGGCGTCGAGGCGGCGAAACGCGAGGACGCCGGTCGCGTTCGCGAGGCACGCGCCGAGGCCTCTCAGGCGACGCAGGTTCGGCGCGTGCTCGCGCGCGTGAGCGCGCGAGTACGCGCTGGAGGGGAACCCGCGCGGATTCATGACGCCCGCCCGGCCGGGGTCAATGGATCGGACATGTGCGTGCCGGCTCCTCTCGACTCGCGTCTCGCGACGAATCGGTGTTCCAGGGCCTCCACGTGTACAAAATATGTTCATCGGTAAGTTGAACGGAGGTGCGATCAATTGTTGAAACCGAGGGACGGGTGAAAAACTTTTGTATCGATCGAACGCACCTCATCAGTTCTCTCGGCTGGGTCGACACCGCAGCGCCGTTTTTTCGTCGTCGCCGACGCGCCGCGAGGACACTCCGCGCGCGCGAGAGAGCGAGCGGCACGCGGACGCCGCGCGCGCGATGGCGAGAACGACCGTCGAAGAGCGCGTCGCCGCGGGCGAGACGCGACGCGGCGGCGGCGGCCGATGACGTCGCGCGCGGAAACCGCGGCGACTAGGACGCGTCGTCCGCGTCCGTCGGCGACGGACCGACGCTGCTGACGCACGGAGATCTGGGGACGCGCGGGGGCTCCCTCCCTCCCGCGCGCGTCCGTCCGCGCGCGAGCGACGTCCTCGCGCGCCGCGGACGAACGCGGTCGCGTCTTCACGACCGCGCGGCACGGACGGACGTCGCGCGCGCTCGAGCGCGGAGGACGAGACGCGCGTCGATGAAGAGGCGCGTCCGACGGTCGTGTCCGAACGCGGCGACGCGTCCATCATCGGACGGCGTGATTGATGCACGGAGCACCGCGCTTTGGACCTCGGACGCGACGAGAAACGCGACGAAACGCCTTGAAAACAGTCGGGCTCGGTCCTCGCGTTTAACGTTTCCATCCGACGCCGCGGCGCGACGGCGAATCACCCGCCGCGCGCGCGGAGAGCGCGTCGGCCCGCTGCCAAAGGCCACGCCGCCGCCGCCGCCGCCGCCGCCGCCGCCGCCGCCGCGCGAAGAATACGTCGCGCGAATGGGCAATCCTTCCGGAAAGAAAGGCGTCGGCGCCGGCGGCGACGCGCGCGCCGCGCGACGCACGCGCCGCGCGACGCACGCGCCGCGCGACGCACGCGCACTCACGCCCGCTGAGAGCGACGGGCACGGCCGCGGGAGGGGAAACGCGAGGGGGGTGGCCTGTCGCGGGGGCGAACGGAGCGTTCGTCGAAGCGATCCTTGTCGTTTTCGAGGCAGGTTTAGTGCTTACTCTGGTCTCCGGTGTTGTCTCAGATTCTTCCAAAATCCCAAATCCGAACCAATGTCGGCGAAATCTCAGATCGCGCTGCGCGCTATTGTACGACCGACCGGACTCGAACGAGTAGAACGCCGCGCTCATCGCGTGACCGCATTCCACCGCGCGTGCGTCCTTCCGAGAACGCCACGCTCGTCAACATGGAGCTCTGCGCCGCTCGCGTCATCCATAACGTCGTCCCGGCGAAGGCGGGCGCGGTTCGCCGCGCCGCCGCGCCCACGATGGCCGTCGCGGTGCGTCCTCCCGTCCACGCGAACACTAAACCTAAAACCCTGAAGTCGCGCGCGGCACGCTTCGCGGGTGGATAAAGCCGCTCCGGACGCGCCGACGTCGACGCCGCCGCGCGACGATGCCGTCTTCCGCGACGCGACCGAGCGCGGCGTCTCGATTCGCGCGCGCGCGTCGGTCTCGATCGCGCCGTCGGTCGCGTCGTCGCGCGCGTCGCGCGCCGCGCCGCGCGCGATGCCCGGCCGTCGCGCGCGCGGTGTCGACGTCGCGTCTCGAGGAATTTCGTCACAAATCTCCCGTCCGCCTCGCCTCGCCGCGTTCTGACCTCCATCTCATCCCTCGCGACATTCCCACCACAGACGTCCGCGTCGTCCGCTTTCATTGGCAGCTCTCTGAGCATGGGTATGGGCGCGAAGAAGCAGGCGGAGCGCGGCGCTCTGTGCGTCCGCGCCGCGCGCGTCGCCGGGGTTGAGATTCCAAACAACAAGCGCGCGGAGACTGCGCTCACGTACATTTACGGCGTGGGCGACACGACGGCGAAGAAGGTGATGGCGACGACCGGCTTGGAGAACAAGCGCATGCGGGAGTTCGAGGAGGACGAGCTCACGAGGCTTCGCGAGGCTGTCGACGAGCTCCCGCTGATCGAGGGCGACTTGCGAAGGTTCAACTCGATGAACATCAAACGGCTGAAGGAGATTCAGTGCTACCGAGGAAAGAGGCACATCCAGGGGCTGCCGTGCCGCGGGCAGCGCTCGAAGACGAACGCGCGCACGCGCAAGGGGAAGGTCAAGACCGTCGCGGGTAAGAAGAAGTAAGAGACGAGAAGAAGGAGGCTTAGCGACCTTACTTACTACTGTGTGATACAACCACCGAGACGCATTGTCTGCTGCTAAACTATCATCAGATTATTTCGGCGTCCTCCGACGCCTCCGTCGACGCCGCGGAATCGACCCGACCCGACCGAACCGTCACTCACAACCGAATCGTCTTGCGGCTCGCCGGCCGCTTCTCCTTCTTCTTAAACATCCAGTCCATCACCGCGCCGTCGTTCGCGCACAACGTCGCCGCGCCCGCGCCGAACGCCGCGCCGTGCTTTCGCGCCGTCGTCTCTCGGTGCGCCATCTCCAAACGCAGCCCCTCGGCGCGTCTCCTCTCCTCCTCCTCCGCCGCCGTCGCCTCCCCCACCGCGCGCTCGAGCTCCGCGATCTTCCTCAGGTCCTCCTCGCGCGACTCTCTCGCGTCGAACCGCGCGCGGACGTCGTCGTACGCCGCCGCGAGCGCGTCGCGCGCGACCGCCGCGTCGACAAGCTCGGCTCTGAGCGCCTCTTCAGCCGCCGCCGCCGCCGCCGCCGCCGCCGCCGCCGCCGCGTCGGCGCGCGACGCCGCCGCGATCGCGTCGTCGGCGTGTCGACGTCGCGACGCTTCCTCCGTCGCCTCGTGCGCCGCGCGAGCGGCGAGAAGGTCGTCCCCCGCGCGTTCCAACCGCTCCTCCGCGTCGCGCAACGCCGCCGTCGTCGACGCGATCTCCATCCGACCGCGATCCGCCGCCTGATCCGCCGCCTCCTTTTCGCGCTCGAGCTCGCCGACGCGCCTCGCGTGCGTCGCTCGCAGCGCGTCCATCTCCGCGGTCAGCTTCGCGGTGACCGCGTCGCGCGTTCGCGCGACCCTCGCGTCGCGGTCCTTCTCCGCGTCCAGCGACTGCTTCGACAGCTTCTCCGTCCACGCCTTGACGACGACGGCGACGGCGTCGTCGCCCTCGCGCCGCGCCGCCGCCAACCGAAGCTCGTGCTCCGCCTTCATCGCGCGCGCGTTCGCCTCCGCGCGCTCCCTCGCCGCGCGCATCTCCGCCGCGTGGTCCTCGAACGCCTTCGCCATCGCGGCCGCGTGGTCCCCGCGCGCGCTCGCGAGCAGAGTCGCGCGCTCGCGTTCCGTCTCGCGCGTCGCGTCGCGCGCCGCCGCCGCCGCGCTCGCCGTCGCGTCGGCGAGCCGCGCCGCCGCCTCCTCCCTCGCCGCCTCCGCGCTTTTCGCCTCGTCCGCGCGCCGCGCTTTCTCGAGCTCGAGCTCCTCGCGGAGCGACCGCTCGCGCGCCGCGTGGCGTTCCGCGGCGTCCGCCAAGGCGTCCGCCACCTCCGCGGCGGTCTCCGCGACGAGCGCGGCGCGCGTCGCGTCCATCTCTCTCGCGTGCGCGCCTCTCGCGGCGTCGAGCTGCTCCGAGACCTGCTCCGCGGCGCGTTTGCTCCACTCCTCGTCGCGCTCGCGGAGCGCCGCGGCGAGGCGATCTTCCGCGCGTTCCGACGCTTCGATCGCCTCGCGTTTCGACGCGGCGAGCTCAAACTTCAGCGCCTCAACGCGTTCCCTCGCGGCTTCGACGTCGCGCTTCGCCCTCTCCTCCGCGCCTCGAAGCTCGTCGCGGCGCGACGTGAGCTGCGACTCTTTACGCGCGACGTCCTTCGCGAGCGCGTCGAGCTTCTCTCTCGCGTCCGCGCACCGCCGGTTCGCGGCGTCGAGCTCGCTCTCGAGCTTTTGCTTTTCCTCCAGCCTCGCCGTCGCGTCGCGTCGCTCGTCCGTCATCCGCTTCGTGAGCTCCGCGATCTGGAGCTTCAGGTCGTTGCGAATCTTCTGCCCCTCCTCCGCCTTGCTCGCGACGCGCTTGTCCGCGTCCTGCGACGCGCTCTTCAGGGCCTCGTCGGACGCGCGCTTGGCGTCCGCGGCGGCGGCGCGAAGCGCGTCCTCCGCCGTCGCCAACTTCTCCGCGTGTTCCCTCTTCGGGTCGTTCCATACAAAGCGACGTCGGGGTGAAGTTGAAAGGCGTCAGATGGAGTTGAAAGGCGTCGAGGGCGGGGATTGAAAGCGAGGGTTGGGCGTAGAGAGACGGCGGCAAAAGTCCTTAAGGATCGGCGTTCACCACGCCGACGCGGTCGTATGGGGACCAGTGTATAGAACGCACCTTCGTCGCCGCGAGCTTCGCGTCCCAGTCCCTCGTCGCGTCCTCCCTCTCCTTCGCGTGGCGCTTCCGCAGCGTCTCGAGCTTGGCCTCGAACTCCGCGCGCGTCGCGTTCGACGCCTCGGACGCGGAGGCGCCGAGTTGGGACGTCAAGCGCATAACGTCGGCTTCCAGGGTTGAGATTTTCTCGTGCGACGCCGCCGCCGCCGCCGCCGCGCGCGTCTCCGCGAGCGACGCCGCGCGCGCGTCCGACTCCGACCGCGCGTCGTCGCGCGCCTTGTTCGCCGCCGCGAGTTCCGCCTCCAGGGTTCTCGAGCGCGCGTCTCGATCGGTCGCGAGCGCGCGCGCGCGGTCGAGCTCCGCTCCGAGCGTCGCGATTTCCTCCGCGCGCGCCCTCGACGTCGCCGCGGCGTCGCCGGCGCCCGCGGCTTCCGACGCGAGCCGCGCCTCGAGCTCCCTCAGCTCTGCGCGCGTCGCCTCGCGCGCGCACGTCGCGTCCGCGAGTTCGCGCTCGACGCGCGCCATCGCGCGCGTCGTCTCCTCCAGCGCGGCGGTCGCGGACGACGCGCGCGCCTCCGCGGAGGCGAGCCGCGCGCCTCGCTCCTCCGCCTCCTCCGTCGCCTTCTCGAGCGCGTTCGACGTCTCCGTCGCCTCTTTCCTCGCCATGAACTCCCGCACGCGCGCCGCCTCGAGCTCGGTCTTGACCTCGCGCAGCTCCGTCTCGAGCCGCGCCACTCGGCCGCCGCTCGCGAGCTCGCCGCGCAACGCGCTCGACGTCGCCGTCTCCGCGTCGAGTCGCTCCGTCAGCCGCGCGATCTCCGACCCGAGCTCCTTCGCGACGCTCGCGGCGTCGTCGCCGCTCTCGCTCGCGCGCGCTCGCATCGCGTCGAGCTCGCGCTTCGCCGCGAGCTCGGACGCTCTCGACGCGTCGAGCGCCGCCTCGAGCGACGCGATCGACTCCGCGGCTTCGAACGCGGCGTCCGCCTTGGCCAACGCGACGTCGTTGTATCTCGCGTTGTGCGTCTTTTGCAACTTCTCCATCGCGAGCGCGTGCGCCGCCTTCAGCTCGCTCAGCTCTCTCGCGTGCGCGGTCGCCGCCGCGATCGTCGTCGCGGTCTCATCGCTGACGCGCGCGTCCAGGGTTTTCGCGTCGTTCGCCGCCTTTACCGCCGCGTCCGCGGCGTCACGCCATCGCCTCGTTAGATCATCGCGCGTGCGCTCGAGCTCGTCGCGCAGCGCGCGCTTCTCCTTCGCGGCGGTCTCCGCGCGCGCGCGCGCGTCCTCCGCCGCCTTGGCCTCCCGCGCGTTGGCCCTCTCGAGCTCGGACGCCAGCTCGCGCGTCGCCGCGCGCATCGCGAGCTCGTGCTTCGCCTCGAGCTCGCGCTTCGCGGATTCGACGTCGGACGCGGCCGTCTTCGCGTCGACGGCCGCTCGGAACGCGTTGATCTTCGACGCGGTGTCGCGCAGGATCTGGTCGATCTCGCTCTCGTACACGTCCGCGACCGCGGCGAGGTCGTCCGCGACGTTGGCGCCGGAGGAGGAGGAGGAAGCGCGCCCGCCGCGCGGGGTCTCCCCGCCTTTGTTGTTGAGAGCGGCCATCACGCGCGACAGCTGCGCGACTTTCTTCCCCATGCGCGCGCGCATCTCCGGGAGATGCACCGCGCCGGGCGGCATCGACGCGTTCGCGCCGCCGCCCATGGTCGCGGACGCGGACGCGGGCGGGGCGAGCGCGGTGTCGCGCCGTCGTCTCGCCCTCGTCGCCGCGCCCCGAGGAGTGCGACGGAGGGGCGGAGGAGGTCAAACCCAAAAGAAGAGGGGGGAACGGAGCGGTCGTCGGAACGTCGGGTTTTTTTCTGGTCTATTGGGTCTACGGTACTCATCAGTCCGACTCGTCGTCGTCGTCCTCCTCCTCCTCCTCCTCCTCGCCCCTGTCCTCGCCGAGCCCTTCCTCGTTCCACTTCCCCTTCGAGTCCACGATCGCGGCGCGCAGCTCCGCCATGTCCGCCTCCGCCATCTCGTCGCCGCCCCGCCGCCTCAGGAGCTCCTCCGCGTGGTCCAAATGTTCCAGCGCCTGAAAATAATTTTGAAAGGGAGCGTCGGTCAGCGTTTGAAGGCGAGGGACGGGTCAAAAAAAGTATATTATCGATGAAAAACACACGCGCGGCGCACGTACCTTGTCGAACGCGCAGCATCCGTGGTTCGCGAGCGCCAAGAGGTGCCACACGTCCACGACGTCGTCCCTCTCCTCTAAGAGTTCCTCCAGAACGTCGATCGCCTCGTCCGTGCTCGTGTCGAGCTCGAGGAGCAGCTTCGCGGTCTCGAACCTGAACTCGAACGAGACGTCGTATTCTCCGAGGAACTCGTTGTCCTCCTCGTCTTGCGCGTCGCGCGCGCCGCGCCACTGCGAGGAGGGATACGATCGGCGAATCCATTGGTCAGCACGCGCGGACGTGGCGGCGGTTCGAATTCGAATCGTTTTCATTCGACGAGATGAGATGACGTGGCAGAACGTGTGGTGGTGGACTGGACGGAGAACGCGACGGACGGACGGACGGACCTGCGCGATGGACTGCCTCAGCGCCTCCAGCGCCTCCTCCGTCCGCCCCTGCGCCGCGCGCAACGACGCCATCACCTGCAGCGGCTCCGCGCTCCTCGGGTCGCACTCCGCGGCTCTCCGCAGCAGCGCGTCGCACTCGTCCGCGACCTCGCGCACGTCGTCGGTCGTCGCCATGAGCTGCTCCGCGAGCGCGCAGCACGCGCCGCCCATGCGTTCCGACGCGTCCTCGTCGCCGTGCGCGGCTTGGAATTCGATGACGTTGAGGCCCTGAGGGTCGTTTGATTGGTGGGTGATGTGGCGGGAAGTGATTTGATTGGTTAGTTATTTGATGACGTGGATGTTTGATTGGACGAGAGCGACGGAGAGACACGCCGGGGAAAGTCCTTAAGGAACGGCGTTCACCGCGCCGACGCGGTCGTCTGTATGGGGACCGGCGCGAGATGGGACGCGCCTGACGCGTGCACGTCGCGGCCGCGACGCCGTCTTCGATGAGCTGCCCGAGGTACATGAACTTCTCGTAGCCTTCGTTCGGTCGGAGCTGGGAGAAGGCGGCGGGGGTGGAGGCGGGTTGGGGACGGGGGGAAGGGGGGTCAGAGCGCGGAAGGAGGAAGGATGGAATGAATTCTTCGCGCGACGGACGGCGGGCGAGAAGAGAATGAATCGATCGCGCGCGGCGCGCGTCGCCCTCCGCGCACCATCGCGGCTCTCTTCAGAATCATGACCGCCGTCGCGCCGTCTCCGTACTCCGCGAGCGCCATGCCGTACGCCTCCGCGGCGTCCGCGCTGTCCGGCGCGAGTTGATGCGCCTTGCGCAAGTCGGCGAGCCCCTCCTCCACGCGGTCCAGCGCGATGTGCTCGTTCCCGCTCTCGACGAGCGCGTCGATCCCGGACCCGCGGTGGCCGCCGCCGCCCTCCTTCCGATGCTTCCTGTCCTTCTTGTCCTTCTTGGACTTCTTTTTGTTCGACGACGGCGGCGGCATCGTGGCGGGAAGGGGGGTGGAGGGGGGGAGATAGATGCGCGCGTCCCGGAATGCGGCGGCGGTGCTGTGCGAGAAAAAAGTCGGCTGTTTCGTTCGGGCGAAATTTTCCATCGGTCTCCATCGGTCAATTGAAACGGGACGCGATCAAATGTTGAAACTACGGGGTGGGTGAAAACCGCCGGTCGGCGCGGGCAGCTGAGCTGAGGGCCTTCTCGTCGTCGTCACAGCGTCGCGCACGATGACTCGCCCGCCCGAGCTCAGCATGGACGCGAAGTGGGAGGCCGCGATCGACCTCACGCTCCGAAGGCTCGTCTACGGCTCCCTCGCCGGCGGCGCCGCGGGGCTCGTCCTCTTCCGTGCGTCCCCCCGCCGCGCGCGTCCCCTCGCCTCGCGTCGCCTCGCCTCGCCGAACGACCGATCGCTCGCGCGATCCCGGGCTCACACTGGTTCCCATACGACCGCGTCGGCGATGTGGACGCCGATCCTTAAGGACTTTTGCCGGCGTTTCTCTTCGCCCAGGGTCCCTCGCTTTCAATCCCCGACCTCGACGCCTTTCAACTCCGCTTCTGACGCCTTTCAACTCCACCCCGACGTTCGCTCGCATCGATCCCGGGCTCACGTCCTCATCCCCAACCCCCCGCCCCCACCCACCCACTCCGTCCGTCCATCAGGCGGCGGCGGCGCGCGCGCGTCCAGCCTAGCCTTCGGCGCCGGCGCCGCGCTCGGATCCGCGTACACGGGTGCGTCGCCGCGTCGTCCGTCCTCCTCCGTCGCGGCCCATCTCGCGGGCGTCTCCCTCCCCTCGCGCTTCTCTACGAGCAAACTTCTCTCTCGGCGTCGCTTCGCTGACGCGCCCCCGACGCGCGCCTCCCGCGCGCGCCTCCGCAGACTGCTCGCGGCAGTTCGAGAGCCTCGGGTTCCCGAAGCTCCCGCCCGCGCTCAAGTGAGTCGGACGTCGCGCGAGAATAGCGGAGCGATGACGGCATCGCATAGCACGTGTAAACAGAGCATACCTCTCGACGACGCGCCGCGCCGATCGTCCGCCGCTCGCGCTTCCGCTTCCGTTTTGAACAAAATAATGGAACCTTCATTTCATCTTCGTCGTCGTCCGCACTGCTTCCGCGCGCACCGCGTGAGACGCCGCGCGCATCCACGATGGCGGCCGCGGGCGACACCGTCGTCGTCCCCCGGAACTTCCGTCTTCTCGAGGAGCTCGAGAAGGGCGAGAAAGCGCAGGGGGCGTCGCCGCATCTGAGCTACGGGCTCGCGGATCCCGGTGGGGCTTCTTCGCCGATCGCTCTCCCCGCCCGCACCGCGCCCGTCATCTTTCTTTCCGGACGCGTCGCCGACCCCGCGTCGTCGTCGCCCGCGCCCCGCGCCCGCGTCGCGCCGGATACTCAACCCCTAAACCCTCCCTAAACCCCCACCACGACGAACGCAGAGGAGGACGCGATGATGATCAACTGGAACGGCACGATCATCGGCCCCAACGGGACGCCGTTTGAGGGACGCATCTACTCGCTTCAGATCGAGTGCGGGGAGAGCTACCCGGAACTCCCGCCGATCGTGAAGTTCCGCACGAGGGTCAATCTGCCGTGCGTGAGCGGTGACCACGGCCGCGTGAACCCGGCGGCGGTGCCGGTGATGGCGCAGTGGCGACGCTCGTACACGATCGAGGACGTGCTGAACTCGCTGTGGAACTTGATGAAGTCGCCGCAGTGCCGAAAGTTGGGGCAGCCGCCGGAGACGGCGCCGGACTATCCTCTTTTCTGAGTCGGGGTAACGCATCGTGCGCGTGCGGTACGTCGCGAGGTGATGTGATTTTTTTGAAAGAAAGAAAGAATCGAGTCGAGTCGAGTCGAGTGGTGCGCGATGCGATGGAGTCCGTCGTCAGGTCGGCGCTTGGAGAAGACGCGCGTCGTTCGTTCGCCGTCGCCGTCGCCGCGCTCGCCCCGCCAGAGACGCCCGCCGCTCCGAACCGTAGTAGCACTAGCGCTCGCGCGCGCCGCCCCCTCCCCCGCCCCGCCCGCGCGCTCACTGAAACGGCGCCATGGCTATCGCGTTGAAGTTAATGTCCCCCTCCGCGACGTCCATGAACTTCTTTATCACGGGCGCGGCGTCCGCGAGGAGGGTCTCCGCCGTCGTCGCGCCGTGGTACACTGAGGGCCATTCCATACGAGCGAACGTCGGGTTGGAGTTGAAAGGCGTCAGTTGGAGTTGAAAGGCGCCGAGGGCGGGCGTTGAAAGCGAGGGACCCTGGGCGGAGAGATGCGACGGCAAAAGTCCTTAAGGATCGGCGTTCACCACGCGAACGGGGTCGTATGGGGACCAGTGTATGGGACGCACCTGGTGTTTTTTTCCTCCCGTCGAGCTCGTACAGCCCGCCGTCCACGTGCACGAGCGCGACGAAGTGGAGGTTGATCTGCGTCTCGAGCGACGGGACGTCGGTCTCCCCGGCCGCGACCGCGCTCTGAGAGAGGGAGGGAGGGCGCGGTGGACGTGAGACGCGCGCGGGGGGGAAGAGGAGAAGACCCTCGCGAGCGAACGAAGAAAAAGAAAAGAAAAGAAAAGAACGACGCGGTCGCGGGGGACGGGGTATCGACGCGATGCGAAGCGACGCGACGCGACGCGACGCACCCCGTGCGCGGCCTCGATGCCGTCGTCGTTTTCCAAGTACGCCGCCTTCTCCTCCGGGGTCATTCCTTTCGTTTTACCGAAGAAGGACGCGAAGTACGACCCGGGCGCGAAGGCGTATTTTTCCGCGTTGTTACCTGCGCGGGGGTTCGGCGGGTCGACGCGCTTCGGTCAGATGAAAAACGCGTCGCCGTCGAGCGTTACACCCGAGGTGCGATGGGTGAGAGACAAACAGAAAGAACACGGCCGGGGCGGCGAAAGTCTTTCAGCATCGACGTTCAACGCGCGAGGGAGGCGGTATGGGAAGTAGTCTCGCGCACCGACGGCGTGCAACACGCCGATCGTCCCGCACGCGTTGCCGATCGTCTGACGCATGTAGTACACCTTCTCGGATAACGTCTGGCCGTTTTGTTCGATGACCGCGGCCTCTGATGCGGATAACGCCTCGGATTTGTCCGTTATAGGGAACAGGAGGAGGACCGCGTGCACGGGTTGAGGGACCTGCGGCGGCGGGAGACGAGGAGGACCGAAGACGCGTCGCGAGGAGAGTTTGATGAGATGACGCGGCGGCGAGATCTGAGATAGAGGGTCATCGCGTCGGATTCGGGCGACGGCGACGCGGGGCTGGGTCGACGCGCGTCGCGCGCACCATCGCGAGGAGGTCGGGGTCGAGCCCGAAGATGTCGTGGAACCCGACGTCCGCGGGCAACCCCAGGCTGCGATCGAAACGAGGGAGGGAGGCGCCGGACGTCAGGCGTCGTTCGTCGAGAGGCGACGATTCGAGGTGCCCGCTTTCGACGCCGCGACGCGACGCGACGGAGAGAGGGCGAGGACGGCGAGGACGCACGTGTGCGCGAACGACCCCATGACCTCGGGGTTGCTCTCCAGCGGGAGCCATTTCTTCCCCATGACGTCGGGAGACGCGTCGGGACGGACGAGTCGCGCGGCTCGCTCCCGCGAAGTGGCGCGTTCGTCACACTCGCCGCTTTCAAAGGTCGGCGCCTCGGCGTTGCCCCTTTCAAATGGTCGGCGCCTCGGCGTTGCCCCTTCAAATTCTGGGTTCGTTCACCCCTCGTTCACCCTAACCTATAAATATCCCACGATTCTCCGAGATTCGCCCGCTCGTAGTACGCGCGCGCTGTACTCGCTCCGTGACTGTTCGCCCGTACGAGACGGAATTAGATACTTTCGTACTTCGCTGATGACGATGACAATCGAGAAAAAACGTTGTGCTCTGTCGCTTTTTGTACACGGCTTCGGACGCGGCATTACGCCCGGCACGTCGAGCGGACGCACGCGAACACCGCGCGCCGCCGACAAAATCGTGCGAGGGTCGTGTCGTAGTCGTGTACCCCGCTTTGCGTCGCGAACGGACGGAAAGGTGCGCCTCCCGCAGGCGCGGTTTCCATAATTGAGGCCCACGCGCCTGAATTCTCCCTCGTGCGTGGAGATCTGGCCGCGCGATCCACGGCGCGACTCCGCGCGCGTCGTCCTCGTCGCGCGCGAACGCGACAAACCGAAAGATCGAGGCCACGTTAGCCTTCGGCGCCTTCGTTCGCGTCGTTCGCGCCGTCGGAGTCGCCGTCGTCGCCAGATCTTCGCGCGCCTTTTCGAGGCTTTTTATCCCTTTTGGCGCCTCCACGACGACGCGCAACCCCTCGGTTCCGATATTTCTTCGCGCGCGCGCGCGTCGTCTCCCGACGCGCGCGCGCCTCATCGCACATCCCCTGACGCCTCGATCACCCCGCGACATCCCTCAGGGCGCGCGCGCGCACCTTAACGCGCGCACGCGGGCGCACGGACCGGCCGCTCGCGCGTCGTAATCGCGCGCGCCGAGACCGAGCCGGGGACGCGCGCGGATCGTGCGAAGGGAATTAATTTTCTCGAGGGTCGAGAAAAAAAAAGAATCGAATCGAAGCCGCCTCTTCTCTCCTCTGAAGATGACGGTCGCGGTGAGCCCAGAGCCGAACGGCGCGGCGACGCCGTACGACGACGTGAAGAGTAAGACGCTCGGGGCGGTCACGACGCCGATGACGCCCGCGCCGGTGAAGATCGTCGTCGACGAGAAGGATGCGGCGGCGAAAGGCGCCGGCGGCGACGACGACGACGCGAACGTCGTCGGCGACGACGACGACGCGCGAAAGTCCCCCGACCACGCCGTGCAGACCCCGGAGGCGGAGTGGGCGGAGCAGGCTGTGATCTCGCGCGTGAAGACGCCGCCGAACGAGGCGGAGGCGCTGACGCCGAACACCGGGAACTCGCCGCCGAGGGACCGGTCGTCGTCGAGGGAAAACTTTGAATCGAGCTACGGCGCGGACGTCCAAGTCGTGGAGGCGCGCGTGGCGCCCGCGGAGACGGCGGCGGCGGCGGCNGCNGCNGCGGCTGTGGATGCCGAGCGCGCGCGCCTCGAGCGCGTTCACGAGGAGGAGCGCATCGCGGAGGCGACGCCGAGCGAGGCGGCTTTCACGGCGGCGGCGGTTGCGCCCGCGCCCGCGCCCGCGCCGCCGCCGCCGCCGCCGCCGGTCGACGAGTCCGCGGCGGGCGCGGCGACGCTTCCGCACCAGACCGCGGGTCAACCGCAGATGGATGGCGGGATGGACGACCGCGCGAAAGCCGCGTGTCTGTCGCGGTTCACCGCGACCACGGACGCCGGGCGCGTCGAGGAGCTCCGCGGGATGTCTCAACGCGAGCTCCAAGAGACGTTTCGAATCGCGTTTAAGCGCGCGACGACGTCCAACAACAACCAGTGGCTGCGACGGAGGATCGCGGGCGCGATGGGTATCGGTGATACCCTCGGCTTAAACGCGATCGTCTCCGGCGGCGGCGGCGCGAACGCTCTCGCGAACGCGACAGCGGCGGCGGCGGCGGCGGCGGCGAGACGCGCGCGCGTCGCGTCGTCGCATCAAGACGCGCTGAACGACCCCGCCCTCGCGGCCGCGGGGACCGCGATCGACGCGAGCGGCGTTCGCAAGTCCTCGAGGGCGTCCAAGCCGAAGATCCTGGACTTTCTCCCCTCCGCGGTGTGCGCGCAGGTGGCGAACGAAGCCCCCGGGGAGACGGCGATTGGCCGCCGAGTGCGCGTGTTTTGGCCCAACGAGGGCGCGTTCTTCACCGGCGCCGTGACCGGCTTCAACCCGAAGAGCGGTCGGCACTCGGTCAAATACGACGACGGCGACGTCGAGGAGGTGTTGCTCGCCGCGGAGAGGATCGAGTGGATCTACCCGGGCGAGGACGAGAGCGTGGCGATCACGCGCGCGCCCGCCACCGCCGCCGGCGGCGGCGCGTTATCCTCCAAACCCAAAGCCGTCGTCGTCACGCCGAAGAAGATCACGACGTTCGTCGTCCCGAACCCCGGCAAGCCCGCGGAGGTGCTCGCGGAGCTCGGCGCGAAGTGGCCCGCGCCGAACGCGCACGTGTGGGGACGCGTGAAGGGCCACGGGTGGTGGCCCGGCGTCGTCATCAAGCCCGGCGCCGACGCCGGCATCGTCGGCGGCGACCCGATCACCACGCGGCACATCCGCTTCTTCGACAACAGCGGCGCGGTCGTGCATCGACACGACCTTCTGCCGTACGGCGAGTACGCGCCGCAGCTGACGAAGACGAAGAAGACGGTGTCGTTCACGAAGGCGATCTCGCTCGCGAAGGCGTCGTACGATAAAGCCGTGAAGCGCGGCGGCGAGTGCGGCGCCAACTTGACGAAGCAGCAGCGCGCGGAGCAAGCGAGGGCGGCGATCGAGGCGGCCGCGGCCGCGCGGGGGGGGCAGGGGCAGGGCGGCGGCGACGACGTGATGGACGACGACGAGACGGAGCGCGAGGCTGGCGCCGGCGCCGGCGCGGGCGCGGGCGCCGGCGCCGGGAAACGCGCCGGGGAGGAGCACCCGCCGACGGCGTTCCACGTCAAGCGCGTCAAGGTGGAGGACGCGGACGGCGCGGGCTTCGGCGGCGCGAAGCCCGAGACGAAGCACCACCATCACGTCGGACACGGCGTTCCGTCGCCAAGTGGCGGCGGGTCGAACCAACAGACGCTCACGCAGCGATGGCAGAACATCGCGTCGCTGCACGGAAAGTCGCTGCCGTTGGATAAAAACGGAAAGCCGAAGCGGTCGCACAAGAAGGGCCAGGGTATCAAAGCGCGCCTCGCCGCGGAAGCCGCGGGGCTGCCGTGGCCCCCGCCCGGGGTCGGCCGAGGAAACAGGAAGAACCCGTCCAACGGCGTCGCGAGCGGGATCCTCGCCGACGACGCGGTCCACCACAACGCGAACGGCGGGAAGCGGAGCCCGACGACGCACCGCCGCGACGCCGAGGCTTTCGCCGCCGCGCGCGTCAACCCCGGCGACCCCCTCGGCCTCCTCTCCCGGAAGCTCGAAGCGCTTCAGTCGCGCGTCGTCCCGCTCGCGATCGCGGCGACGTCGCACCTGCGCAAGCAGCTCGTCTCCGGCGCGGCGGCGCCGACGCCGCGCGAGCGTTCGATGCTTCTGTCGGAGATGGCGTCGCTGCAGCGGATGCTCACGTCGACGCGGCCGATCGACGTGCGCGTGCAAAGCGCCAAGCTCGGCCCCGTCCCGGGCGTCGGCGACGAGACCGCGTCGTTCGGCGCCGACATGGCCATGGAGCAGCAGCGTGTCGCCGACGCGGACGCCGCGGCGACCCTCGACACCCCGGTCGGATCCTGGGACCAAGACCATCGCGGCGGCTTAGATCCCGTGGAGGTTGCGATGCTGCAAAACGAAAACCCGTTCATGGACGACGACGGGATGGACGACGACGGCCTCGTCGCCGCCGCGATGGGCCACGGCGGCGCGTCGGACGTCGAATACGCGACGAACGTGGGCGTGGGCGTGGGCGTGGACGACACGACGAACGTCGCGAACCTCTGGGGCGTCGGGTGCGGCGACGGCGTCGGCCCCGGGGAGCTCGACGGCGACGGCGGGCTCGCGGAGTTCGACCCGGCGGACGTCTTGGGGGTCGTGCCGGACCCGGCGCGGGTCGACGCGTCGTTCAACCCCGTCGCTTGATCGGGTCGACGCGTCGTTCAACCCCGTCGCTTGATCGTGAAGCTCGAGAGGCGAGGGCGGGGCGCGCGGGAGACGAGGGGACGCCGCGCGACCCGGACGGGGAGGGAGGGAGAAGAAGCTCGAGGGAAAAAGAAAGAATGCCCTCGAGGGAAAAAAAAAAAAAGAGAATGGAAGACGCGGAGCCGAAGCGCGACGTTGAGGCGAGGCGAGGCTCCGAGAGAACGAAGGAAGCGCGAGGGCGGGCGAACGAACGAAGCGCGAGAGACGTACGGCGTACGACGCGACGCGCGCGAGTGTATCTTTATATTATACAAATCGATTGTACGTGAACGCCGACCCGCGCGCATCGCGAACTCCACGAGACCTGCACTACGTTGTACTGAGCGTGATGACCGGCGCGATCGCGAAGTGCAAGAAGAGTGGGTCGACGCGCAGCATACAGAATTGCCTTAGCGAGCAGATTTCTAGGGCTGCACGTCACGGAGACTTGAAATAACACACACACACACGAATTGACGGTTCGACGATCTCGGCGCCGTCCAGCGTCCGCCGCGCATAGGCGAGCGGCGCGGCAGGCGGAGCGGGTCGGCGCGAAGGGCCGACCTCGCGGGCATGACGGACGCCCGCGCGCGGCGCGCGGTCGCCGCGATATGGGCGGCGACGCGCGCCGCCGCCGCGCGGGCGAGGTCCTCGACGTCGGCGTCGTCGTCGTCGTCGTCGTCGTCGTCGTCTGGATCCGCGGGAGGACGCGTCGGACGCCGCGAACGCCGCGTCGCGGACCCGACGCGCCAGTGGCGTCGCGGGTACGACTCCAGACCCCCTCGCATCGTCCGCGGCACCCGGCTCGACCCCGCGCCGACGACGAGCGCGCCGTCCGCGTCCTCCTCGAGCGCACCCGCCGCGTCCGCGCCCACCGCGAGGGAGCTCAGAGAGCAAGCCGCGAACGAGAAGCTCGCGACGTCCCTCGGGCTCGATCCCAAGCTCGTGCCGTGGGATCCCGACGCGGCGATCAGAGCGCTCGCGTCGGAGCCCGCGCCGCGATGGGCGCTGCACAAAGAGTGGGCGCGCGTCGTCCCCGCGGCGCTGCGAACGGCTCCGCGGTCCTATCCCGACCACAATCTCATCGTGCAGACGCAACGCCGCGTCGGCGATCCCGTCGCGGCGCCCGCCGACGGAAAGGCGGGCGCGACCAGGAGTAACCCCTCCGGAGCGGGCGTTACCAACGAGAAGACAGAAGCACAAAGAGATCCGCGCGCGCTCGAGGCGTACAAGTGGTTGAACGCGGCGCTCGGCGACGACGGGTACGCCTCCGGCCACGACGTGTACGTGACGTGCCAGGTCATCGCGCCTCCGCCGCGCGCGCGGTCGCTCGCCGGAGGGTTCCTCACGCGGCGCAGCGGGAAAAACGTCAACGGATGGAATCACCTCTACAACGTCAGGTCGCAGGCGAAGCAGCAGATATCCATCACGGACGAGGGCGAGATTTTGCTCGATCACGTCGCGATCAACGCGCTCGTGTGCCGCGAGACGTTCGTCGCCGCCGAAGAGAATTCGACGCTGTATCTCACGATCGCGGGATCGGAGAACAACTGGGAAGGGCACGCGCTGCACGCGGAGCTCGCGAAGAGGATCAACGCGATCGGCGAGCAGCTGCAGATAAAGGAAGATAAGTACGAGGAAAACCCGATCGCGATGCTGCACCCGTCGCGGATGAGTCTGACGTGGGCGGGACTCGGCTGGGACGGGAAAGAGTTGAAGTTGAACAAGTGGCGACACCCACACAGCGCCAACGTCGTGTACATCATGCCGCCGCCGAGCGTGTCCTCGGTCGCGTCCGCGTCCGCGGCCGCGACGACGCTGCTGAAGCACGAAGAGAAAGTCGTGGAGGACATCATCGAGGCGATGAAGTTCACCAGACGCACCGGGGTGAAGCTTATCGTCGCCGGGTTGGAGCTGCAGGGGTACCACGCGCGGAGGGCGGTTTCGCGCGCGGCGGCGGCGGCGGCGGATTCGACTTCGAATTCGAATTCGAATTCGAATTCGAACAGTTCGAACTCGAACTCGAACAGTTCGACGGAGGCGTTCCCGTCGCCGTTCGCGCTGCGCGAGGACGAGGTCGAGGGGTTGAGCGCGATCGACGTTCACTGGCGGTTACAGCGGGAGGACGTCGTCGAAGCCGCCGCGGAAGCCGCGAGGAGGAGATCCGCGTTCGCGCAACACTGCCGTCGCGAGCAGATTCAGGAGTATTGGCTCAGGGATTGGACGCACGAGGGAAAAACGCTGGGCGACGTCAACCACGCCATCCTCGAGGAGACAATGTCCCTGCCCGACGCGAAGAGGTGGTTCGAAGGATTCGCGAAGCCGTACCTGGACTCGAATTCGAAAAAGATCACGCACGCCGACGCGCTCGATAAATCCATCGACAACACGTTCTTCTTGCCGTCGTGGTTCTCCGACCGCTCGCGCGAGCACGGCAAGAATTACGTGCGAAGAAACGCCGTGCCGTGCATGGAAGCGACGCTGAAGTTTTTAAACGAGGACGGCTACGACGAGCGCGACGCGATGAAGGACCTCGCCGAGCGCAGAGGTGCGTTCTATACACTGGTCCCCATACGACCGCGTTCGCGTGGTGAACGCCGATCCTTAAGGACTTTTCCCGTCGTCTCTCTCCGCCCACCCCTCGCTTTCAATCCCCGCCCGCGATGCCTTTCAACTCCAACTGACGCCTTTCAACTCCACCCAGACGCGACGTACGGGTGGCCCGTCGCGTGCGCGGAGGAACGCCTCTCGCACGCGGAGGAAGGCGACCGGATCGGCGAGGAGAAATATTTGGCCAAGGTGAAGGAGGAATCGTCGGTGGCGGTCGATCTTCACGTGCGCGACCCTCCTGAACTGTACCTTGCGTTCAAGCAGTTCCGGGACAATTACCAGCTCATCGCGGACCGCAATCGGTTGGGGAGTAAAGCTTTGATCAACCAGTTGATGTTAGACACCGTCGAAGGGAAGATAGAACGCGTCGAGACCGGCGATGTACCCGCGGGCGTCACGGAGTTTGCGCCGCTGTTCGACGGCACGATCGAGCTCATGGATCGGGACATGCGCGCGCTGCGTCACGAACTGACGAGCGAGACGCGTCGGATGTGGTATCAGGCGGCTTTAACGGACACCGACCCAATCATACGGTTGTCGGATTCGATAACGCAAAGATGCGAGGCGTCGCGGGAGACGTTACGGACGTTGCGAATAAAGTACGCGGACGCGATCGAGAAACTTCAAAAGTATAACGCGGAGACGGAGGTCGGCATCACGCGAGGGGAGCTCTCCGAGGAAGAGACCGGGACGATGCTCGAAGAGGCGACGTTCAGCGTCGGCGACTCCGAGGCTGCGTTTAGCGCGTCCGCGTGGAGAGCGCGGTTGAAAAACCTGGAGAAGTTACGAGGAGAGTTGCGAGCGCTCGTCGGCGGCGCGGCGACGGAGCTCGACGACGACGAGAGCGCGCTCGACGACTTCGACGACGAGTTCGAGTTGAACGGCGCGGAGGAGGACGGCGAGAGCGTCTGGCGCGCGTCGGCGCCTTCGAAGCCGTCGAAGCCGTCCCCGAGATGGGTCCTCGAGCACGGCGGTCGGGCGCGCCCGCGCATTTCGGTGGAGACGTCCGCGGCCGGCGCGGACAAAGGCGAAGGCGAAGGCGAAGGCGCGTCGTCCTCGTTCGTCGTGGACGACGAAAACGTGTCCTTCGACCTCGCGGGGTACAACGACTTGTTGGGCAAAGACGACATCGGCGCGCCCGGCCCGGGACCGGGTTTTTTGTTCCAAGGCACGCTGGAGAGTTTCTCGGTGAAGCCGACCGAAGAGACGCGGCCGAGCCCGGGATCGAGACGACCGATGACGGATGAAGACCTCGCGGTGCCTCGCGAGTGGGAGAGGCTCAACGCGGCGTCGAGGGAGGCGTTGCGACGCGCGTCGCGGCTCCGGAAACAAATCGCCGCCGCCGTCGACCTGATCGCCGCGACGGATAAGATCGACCCGAGCGGCATTCGCCAGGCGATCGAGAACGCGAAAGCGCGCGGCGCGCCGCGGACGACGGTGAAAGCCGCGGAAGATAAGCTCGTCGAGCTCGAGTCGGAGATCGCGGCGTTCATTCGCAAGCGACGGTCCGGGGACTCGCTCCTTCCGCCGCCGAAGCGAGGGTGGTCCGGCGCGGGGAAAAGCATCTGGTACAACACGAAAGTGGAGCTCGGAAGAGGCTCGCTCGGGACCGCGGTGTACGCGGGCGTCTACGACGAGAAAGCCGGGTCGACGTCCGTCGTTCGAAGGCCCGCGGCGATCAAGAGGATCCCGCTGCCGCCGGGCGAGCGCGGCGCGACGATGCGCGCGCTAGTGGAGAGAGAAGTCGCGTTGCATCGGCATCTGAACCAAAACAGCAACCGCGTGACGTTCTTATTCGACGTGCACCTCGACGCCGCCGACGCGGTGTTCACCGCGATGGAGCGCTGCGGCGAATCGCTCGCGCAGTGGCTCCGCAACGCCCCGGGCGGGAGAGTCGCGGACCTTCCCGTGAAGGAGCGCATGGACGCCGCGGAGGCGCTCGCCAACGCCGTCGCCGACGTCCACGCCGCGGGCGTCACCCACAACGACATCAAACCCGACAACTGCCTTCGCGCCGCGACCGGCGAGTTTAAGCTCGCGGACCTCGGCCTCGGCGTTCGAATGAAGCAGGCGGACCGAGGCGACGACGACAACCAGTACTCGATGACGACGTTCGCGGGGTACGGCGTCAACGTCCAGATGCAAGGCCGACCGCCGGAGGTGCTGCAGGGCGGCGCGCTCACCTCCAAGGTGGACGTGTGGTCGCTAGGGCAGCTCATCTACACGACGTTGACCGGGTCGACGTCGCCGTACCGGGACCCGAAGGATAAGAACACCGCGGGGATCGAGGGTCTGTACGAGAACCAGAGGATAATCAACGGGAAGTTTGACCTCGTCGCGCTGCAGACGGCGAAGCTGCCGCGTCGCGTCGCCGCCGCCGCGCGCGTGATTGTGTCGGAGATGCTGCAACCAGACCCGACCGACCGACCGACCGCGCGGGACGTCGCGGACGGGCCGATGTTCTGGTCCCCGGAGCGATGCGTTCAGGCGATCCGCGACGTGTACGACGCGCGGATAATGCAGACGCAGTATCCGCGAGAGGTGGACGAGGTGGAGCTCATGACGGAGGCTTTGGGGGGGGTTAAGAAAAACCGGAAAGCCGGGCTCGCCGCGGGCAGACGTCTGCTGGGGTGGAAACAATTCATCGTCCCGGAGCTCCTGAACAAGATGAAGAAGAGGAGCAGGCAGGAGTTCTACGCGACCGGGAAAGTCGCCAAGGGGTTTAAGACGAAGGGTGAGCTCGCGGCGGAGGCGAAGGCGGAGGCGAAGGCGGAGGCGGCGGCGATCGCGAAGGGCCGCAAAGCTCGGAAAAACGCGGGGAGCGACGACGACGGCGGCGGCGACGGCACCGGGTTCGACGACTCCGTGCGCGACCTCATTCGGTTCGTGCGCAACCTCCACGAGCATCCGCCGTTCGAGACGGAGCGATACGCGATGATCAAAGCGCTCGGCGCGGAAGGGACGCACCTCTCCACGCTCAAGGTTGGGTTGGGAATCACGGCGGAGGGCGGGGACCAGTGGACGCAAGCCAGGCGCGTCGTCGAGGCGTACTTCACGCACGTGTTTCCGGAGCTGCCGCTGCTCGCGCATCACGCGTTGAAGAGGGGGAAGGAGAAGATGAAGGAGAAGGTGGCGCGCCAGGCGCGGATCAAAGAACGCGCGCAAGACCGCTTCCGAGGATGAGTCAGTCGTCCGGAGCGAAGAGAAGTACTGTAGAAGAAGACGTCTCGTCGTCGTCGTTCGAAGAGAGCAGAGCAAAGCAGAGCGAAGCGATAGATATCGCGCTCGTTTCGTTTCGTATTATTAAAAATGCATGTACACGCGAGCGTCCGCCGTGTTTCGTCGCCGACGAGAGCCCTCCCTCCCTCCCTCTCGAGTCTCGAATCGCTTCGATTTAGTTTTTGTACGCGATCTGCACGCCGTACTTGTACGCCTGCTTGGAGTCAACCTGCAGACACGCGGTGCCCTGCACGCCTTTCACGATCTCGCCGCTGTACGAGCCCTGCAGCACGGCCGCGGACGAGATCACGATCCGCGCGGAGTGCCCGCTCGCGAGCTTCGCGGCGACGCCCGCGCTGACGCTCGTGGATCCCGCGGAGACCTTGTGGATCGCCTCCGCCGCCGCCGTGACGTCCGCGTCGAGCTTGTACAACGCTCCCGCCTTCACGGTGTCGAGCTTGTCCGCGAGGATCGCGGAGAGCGTGAGGTCGTCCAGCTTCAACTGCGCGGCGATGGAGTACGCGCCGACGCCCTTGTCGGTGATGGCAGCCTCCGCGCCGATCTGCGCGTCGCCGAGGTTCACGCAGACGGATGCATCCGCCTTCGGGGAGGACGCGATGTTCGTGACGTCCGCCTTGACGCCGTAGTCGCCGCTCAGGAGCTGGTTCGCGATCTTGAGCGTCTTCGCCGCGTTCATCGGCTCCGCGCTGACCGTGGTCTTGAGCCCGTCGAGGAGTCCCGTGATCGCGGCCTGCGCTTTCACGACGCCCGCGTCCGACACGGTGACCTCCGCGGCGACGTCGCTCGCGGGCGAGAAGTTGGCGGTGGCCGTGCCGTTGAAGTCCGTGCCCTTGCTCGCGAGGTCAGCCTTGAGCGCGACGTCGCCGGCTTTGAACCCGCTGACCGCGACCTTGTGGTTGTAGTTCAGGCCGCCGGACAGGATGTCTGGCGCGAGCGCGAGCGGGGGGGAGGGGACGGACGTCAGCGCGACGAGCGGAGAGGAAACGTGTCGAGTCATTCATAATCCTCGCGCCGCGATGATGAGAATTAGGGTATCCTTCACGCGTCGCGGGGAGAAGGGGCGAAGGGAAGCGAACGGCGCGCGCGGGACGCACCCTTGACGCCTTTAGCGATGTCGCCGAAGTATTTAGCCATCGTGCGCGGTGGAGAGATGCCGGTTGATGCGAGCGACGGCGAGGGTGGTGTGGACGCGAGATGCGTGCTGCGGCCGCACTTTATCCGCGTCACCACAATGCCTGCAGAGAAATGTTTGACAGGCTGTCGGGAATTTCCCGAGCCGCATCCGCGGCGCAGTTCCGAAAAAACGTTCGTATGCACGCCAGTCACGATTCCGTACTCCGTACTACGCACCGTCGATCAGAGTTCCGGAATTCCGAGCCGAAAGCAATCGGACGACGCCGATCGATCGGTCGCGCCGCACTTCCCCCCGCGCGTCGCGTCGCGAAATACGATGCGATCCCTCCGCGAGCTCGCTCGCCTCGCGACCCGCGCTTCCTCCCTCGCGTCGCGCGCTCCCGCCGGCGCGCCGCCCGCGATCGCGTCCCGGACGCGCGTCTTCACGATGTCATCCCCCGCCGCCGAGGAGGTGGACGCGTACAAAGTCGGCGACTCGACGAACATCAAGTGGCACGAGGGATCCGTGGACGCGTCGACGCGCGAGAAGGCGCTGAACCAGAAAGGGTGCGTCCTGTGGTTCACCGGCCTGAGCGGCTCGGGGAAGAGCACGGTCGCGTACACGCTCGAGCACGCGCTGTTTCAGCGCGGGAAGATCGCGCAGGTACTCGACGGGGACAACATTCGCCACGGCCTGAACAGCAACCTCGGGTTTTCCGCCGCGGACCGCGAGGAGAACATCCGGCGCATCGGCGAGGTCGGGAAGCTCTTCGCGGACTCCGGGATGATCACGCTCATCTCGTTCATCTCGCCGTACCGCGCGGACCGACAGAAAGTGCGCGAGCGCGTCGGGGACGGCAAGTTCGTGGAGGTGTACATGAAGATCCCTCTCGCCGTGTGCGAAGAACGCGACCCCAAGGGCCTGTACAAAGCAGCGCGCGCGGGTAAGATCAAGGGGTTCACCGGGATCGACGACCCGTACGAGGAGCCTTTGAACGCGGAGATCGTCATGGAGGTGGCGAAGGAGGGCGGGGACGGGACGTTGGCGCCCCCGGAGAAGATGGCCGCCGCGATCATCGACGTCCTCGAGAAGAAAGGCTTTCTCACCGCGTAAGTATATAATAACGAGGGCGCGAGACCGCTCCCCGTGCGACCCCGCGCGCGCGGTGAACGTCGATCCTCGAGGGCTTTCTCGCCCCGCGCGACCGATGTGACGGCGACGAAAGAGGGGTCGTGATGATGCAGCACCCACCTCTATGTTTGATGAAGATGATGATATACTTATCTACGTCCTACGTTTTATCGTTCGTCTTCTCGTTCCGTTCGCGCCGCTACGACGCCGCGTCGGTCGACGTTTCATCTTCTCCCGCCGCCGCGGCGTCCTCCTCCTCCGCCTTCTTCGCCCTCTCCGCCTTCTCCGCGATCAGCCGCTTCCGCGCCATCCACGCCGGCTCGGGCGGCGGCGGCGGCGGCGGCAGCGGCGCCCCCGGCGTCGTCGCGCTCGCGAACGACGCCTGCACCCACCGCCGGTCCATCGTCAGCTCCCGCGACCGGTTCGTGATGCTCCGCTCGTGCACGTCGAGACGCTCGAGCGGCATGCCGTGCTCGCTGAGAGAGGGGAGGGAAGAGAAGGGAAGGGAAGAAAGGGTGGGTGATCGTCGTCGGTCAGTCGACGCCGGGAAAAATCCTTAAGGAACGGCGTTCACCGCGCCGACGCGGTCGTACGGGAACCGGCGCGAGGAGAACGCGCCTGAAGATCCCCTTCAGCGCGGCGGGGGTGAAGTAATACGCCCGCGTGCCGTCGCCTCTGACGTAGAAGTTGTCCCCCAACCGCTGCCCTTCCTTGACCGCGAACCGCGCCTGCGCGAGGTCCCCCGCGGCGTAGTCGCGAACGAGGACTCGGCCCTCGCCCTCAGGGTCGTTCCATACGAGCGAATGTCGGGGTGGAGTTGAAAGGCGTCAGGTGGAGTTGAAAGGCGTCGAGGGCGGGCGTTGAAAGCGATGGGTGGGCGGAGAGAAACGCCAGGAAAAGTCCTTAAGGATCGGCGTTCACCACGCCAACGCGGTCGTATGGGAACCAGTGTATAGAACGCACCTCACCGCGCATGACGCTGGAGACGTTTCGGACGACGTCGGACATCGCGCGTCCGGGCGAAACCGCGGAGAGGACGAATATCAGCGTGCACTGCGGGCGGGGAGGGTGGGGGGGGGGGTGATACGCCGACGTGGAGGGACGCGATCGGTGGTAAGATTCGAGATTCGCTGACGTGTACGAACGCGCGGTCGAGGATCGTACACGTGGACGGGGTCGCGGCTGAGGACGCACGCACCACGTCGACGCCCCCGGCGGGGACGCGATCCGTCAGCGCGTCGCGCGTCGCGTCGCACACGAACGGAATCACCCGCGCGCGCTGCTCCGGCGGCAGACGCTCCGCGCGCTTCCTCACGAGATCGACCGCGCGCTGCGAAAAGTCGCAGCAGTACACGATCGCGGTGGGGTCCGCGGCGAGGAGCGGGAACGTCGTGTTGCCGGCGCCGCAACCGACTTCGAGGAAGACGCGTCCCGGGGCGGCGCCGGCGGCGGCGGCGCGGTCCGGGATGACGTACGCCGGCGCCGGGCCGAGCTCGTGCTCGTCCGGATTCGGCGTCTGCGACACGTTGGACGACGAGGGCGCGCCGGGCTCGTCGTCGTCGTCGTCGCCGCCGCCGCCGTCGTCGTCGTCGTCGCCGTCGATCGCGGCGGATCCGCGCGGGAACACGTCGGGGAACTCGCGGCGGAGGTAGTGCCGGTCCTTGAAGAACCGGTCCGCGTTGTTCTTGTAGAAGACGTCCCAGTTCTTCCTCGCGTCTTCCTCGTACTTTCGCACCCAGAACTGCGCGGGGTGGGCGACGTCGGGACGCGCGGGACGGGACGGGATTGGGGAGGTGAGGACGACGCGAGAGAGGCGACGGTCGCGACGTCGGCAAAACGCGCGGGGACGGACGACCGCGCGATGATGAGATCGCGACGACGACGAGGAGGACGAGCGCGAGCGCGAGGACGACGACGACGACGACGCGGCGTACCTCCGAGGCTTGGTCCTTCCCGGACGCGCCCGCGATGGACGTCGTCGCGGTCGACATCCCCGCCGCGCGCGGTGCTCCCGCGCCCCCAGATGTGCGACGAGTGCGATGGCATTATTTTCTCGTGATGGAAAAATACGAATCTCGTCGTCGACAGTTGAGACGGCGCGGTCATCATGATGTTGCCCGGCAAGCCGCTGAGCGCCGCGGACGCGAACGCGCCCCCGCCCGCGAAGAAGCCGAAGACGACGACGAAGACTCCGCCCGATCCCACGGAATCGATCGTCGGCAAGCTCGGCGTCCTGACGAACGCGCAGCTCGTCGCCGTCGTTCGCACGCTGCTCGAACGCGGTGCGGTCTCGCCCGAGCTCGTCGAGTCGATCGTCCCCGCGCCGGACCTGAGCCCGCTCTTCGCGGAGGGCGAGCATCTGTCGTACGAGATCCAAAAGGCGTTGCCCGCGTCGCGATACGGCAGCGCCACGGATCACTACGGGTACAAGAGATGCGCGTCCGCGTGCGCGGCGTGCAAGCGGTTTATTCTCGACAACGCGAAGGCGTTCAAAAACGCGAAGCAGTGGGGAACGTTGAAGGACTACTGCGCCGGGATGCTGCCCGTCGCGGAGAGCATGGTGGTGTTCGACGTCGAGAACGATAATAAGACGCGCAAGTAGTGCATCGACGCGCTCGTCAAGCTCCAAGAAGAGGCGACGAAGAAGCTCTAGCTCGCGAGATGAGCATACCTCGGATCTGATGAATCCAATGAATCGAGCGGCCGCGGCGTCGTCGCCGTCGCCGCGCGCTTCCGTACCGTCGACATCGCACGCGCGCGAGGAAGAAACCGTAGCAGTTCAACGAGATACTAAACGTTAGAATATATTGATAGGGCGTCGGCTACTCCTTCTCCCACACCGTAGGCGCGTGGCTTTCGAACCGCGTTTCCGCGGGCGACGGATTGAATCCTCGTCGCGGCGGCATTTCGCTTAACCGTCAAAGCCGCGTCTTGCTTCTTCTCCGCCTCCCGCAACGCATTCTGGTGCTCTTCGAGGGACGCGCTGCCGTGGCCGCGGGCCCCCGTCGACGCGGGAGAGGGGGAGACCGCGCCCTGCTTCTTCTCCGCCTTCGCCTTCGATCGCTTTCCGCCGCCGCCGGGACGATGACGCGTCGGCAGCACCCCGACGCGGTTGCTCTTCTCGCCGCGCTTCTTCTTATACACCCACGCGACGACGCCGATCACGACCACGGCGGCGACAGCCCCGGCGACGATCCCGACGACCGAGGTGGATCCTCCCCCTCCGGAGGATCCTCCCCCTCCGGAGGATCCTCCCCCTCCGGAGGATCCTCCCCCTCCGGAGGATCCTCCCCCTCCGGAGGATCCTCCCCCTCCGGAGGACCCGTCGCACGCTTGCGGGGGGGACCCGTCGCACGCTTGCGTTACGCAGTTTTCGCACATCCACGACTTGACCGCGGTCACCCTGGCGTAGACCCCGGGATTGTTAGGCCACGCGCACCCGTAGCCGTAGGACACGACCCCGACCTGCTTAGAGTCCGAAACTCTGATCAGCGGTCCTCCGCTGTCGCCCTGACACGCGTCGAGCCCGGACGCGCCGGCGCAGAGCATCGTGTCTCTCACTAAGCCGCCGTACGTGTTCACGCACGTCGCGTACGCCATGCCGGGGACGGTGACTTCCAACAACTTAGCAGAAGTCGGGTTGGGGCTGGGTGTCGACCCGGATTGGTATTGCGTCGTCGTTCCGAATCCCATGACGCGCAGATTCTCCCCAGACTCCGCGACGTTGGCGTCGTCGAAATCGAGCACGACGGGGGTGTACTGCGAGTCCGACGGCAGTGTGAGAATCGCGAAGTCGTAGTTTACGGTGTTGGAGTCGTACTGCGGGTGATTCACGACCGAAGCGACGCCCACGTTTTCCGTGGTGGCGAGCGCCTGCGTCGCGTCGTGCGCGACTCCCGTCCTGTCGTGGAAGTTCACGTACGCGATCGTGCCCTCTCCCGCGCTCGCGTACGTGGTGATTTCGCAGTGCGCGGCGGTGAGCACCTTGTTCGGGGCGACCAAGGATCCGCCGCACAAGTAGCAACACGGCGGGCTAGTGCAACTCGCCGAAGCTATCTGCGTGCACTTGTACAAAAAGGTGTACCACTCGTACTTGAACTGCGGCGACACCTCCGAGCCGCCGACGATGCGAGTGGTCGGATTGCCGGTCGCGTTGAACGCTTCCGCGCGCGCGATGGACCCTGAGAGAGAGGAGAAGGGGTACACGCACGTGAATTCCGTCGGAGGGATCGATATCGCGGACGACAGACGCGAGAGGACGGGACCGCGCGTCGGACGCACCCAAGACGCACATCGCGACGCACGCGCGCGCGAGCGCGCGGTCGAGACGCGGACGACGCATGGCGGCGGGTCGGGACTACGGCAACATCCCGAGATCCGCGGCGACGGGCGCGCGAACGTCTGACCTCGGGGCCAATCCGGAAATTAATTTGGCCGATGCAGTAGAGTACGCGTCTGACTGGGCGTCATACGATTTTCACTTAGGGCAACTCGTCCACCTGTCTGTTTGCCCATACATACGAATATACAAAAAGAGGAGTACGCGACCTTTTGCCTCCGAGAAGAAGCTCGACGTGAAATATCTCATCACTCGTCGCGCACGCTCCCCTCCGCGGGACAGCTCTCCGAGCATGCACGCCGCCGCGGGAACGACGCTCAAGGCGTCGCGCGCTTCGCGCACGCCCACGCTCTCGCGTCCTCGCCGCGCCGCGCGCGTCCTTCGCGCGGCGTCGAGACCGCGCCGCCGCGGCGCGCGACTCGCCGCGAGCGCGAAGCAATCGGCTCACGACGACGATATTTCCGACGTCCGTCTCGCGACGTCCGCGGCGCTGGCGTCCGCGACGGTCGCGGCGACGATCTCCCTCGCGTTCTCCGTGGACGCGACGCTCACGGCGATGATGTCCGCGGTCGGGTTGGAGGTGGCGGAGATGGAATACAGCACGAGGTCGGTCGCGACCTTAACGCGACGCTCGTCCGAGTCGTTGCTTTTCTTCCCTCGCGCGCTTTTTCGTCGCTTTTTCGAATCGAGTCCCTCCGACGCGTCGTCCGTCGTCCCTCCGACCGCTCGCGTCTCGCGCTGACACCCGCTCGCTCGTCGTTCGCAGGCGCGTCGTGGCCGCGCTGCCGGTCGCGCCGGAGGTGGAGACGATGTCCGCGGGGCAGGAGCTCTTCGAGTGCGAAATCCAAGCCTTCCGGTGCGAAATCTGAAAGGTCGCGAGAGGCGGGACGACCAGACCTCTCAGGTGCGTTCTATACACTGGTTTCCATACGACCGCGTCGGCGTGGTGAACGCCGTTCCTTAAGGACTTTTCCCGGCGTCTCTCTCCTCCCACCCCCCGCTTTCAATCCCCGTCCTCGGCGCCTTTCAACTTCAACTGACGCCTTTCAACTCCACCCCGACATTCGCTTGTTACTTGTATAGAACGGCCCTCAGAGACCGAACCAACTCCAGAACGCCGAGGAAATTAATTGTACACGACTGTATCACCACCGCGCGCGGCGCGCGCGCGATACCCTGTAATCTAAAGTATTCTTCTCATTTCTCTCTCGCGCGCTGTCCTACATACAGTACACCCGCTACAACCGCATCGTCCCCGGGTTCAAGCGCGAACTGATCTCCCTCGTCAACGCGATCACCGCAACCGCGCCCAACCCGTGCGCCTCCGCGAACGCCTCCGCCGTCGCCCTCACCGCCTCGATCGCCGCGTCGCGAACGAACAGCGTCACCGCCGCGCCGCCGCGTCCCGGGATCTCCACGGGGATCGCCACGAGGACGGGGCCCAAGCGTTCGTGCGCGGCGTTCGCGAGCTGCGCCGCGGCGTCTTGCGGGACGCGCTCCGCGAGCGCCCACTCGCTCGCGCGCGCGAGCAGCTCGTGCTGCTCGCCCTCGACGACGTCGAAGAGCAGCGCGCGGCCGTCCGGCGCGACGACCGGGATCGAGATCAACGACCGGCGCTTCGCGCGATTGGCCACGTGCGTCTTCACCATCGCGTCGAGTCGAGTAACGGACGCGGCTGGGACGTTATGGAGCTCGCAAAACGTCGCGACGACAGTCGCGGGGTCGTCGCCGTCGCGAATCGCGACCACCGNCTTCTCGCCGGAGGGGACGATCACGGGGACGCGCGCGATGAGCCTCGGGTCGCGGGACGATCGACCCGATCAGCGCGTCTCTGATCGGCGTGAAGTGCGTCTCGTGATCGAGCCCGTCCGTGGCCGCGATGAACGCGGTCACGACGTCGTCGAGGACGTCGCCCTCGCGCACGGCGACGGACGCTCTTCGCGGCGGCGCCGGCGGCGCGTCGTCTCCCGCCGACGCGTCCGTCGCCGCGGGGACGTCCACGGTCGCGGTCGCGAGCGTCTTCGCGGTGGCGTACTCGCGCATCAGCTCCGCGGCGCGCTCGGCTCTCGCGCGGATCTTCTCCTCCGCCTCGCGCTTCGCTCTCGCTTTCTCCTCGACCTGATACGTCAGCGCGTCTAAGTCGTCCTCGCGATTTTTTAGCCAGTACACCGCGCGTTTCAACAGTCGCTTCTCGCGGAGGCGGAGCACCACCGCGGTGTGCACGAGCCCGCCGTGGACTCGCAGCCGTCGCGGCATCCGCCGCGGAGGGTCGGTCGACGCGGCGGCGGCGGCGGCGGCGGCGGCGGCGGCGGCGGCGGCGTCGAAGTCGTCGCCGTCGCTGATCGTCGCGTCCGCGTCCTCGGCCGACGCCGACGCCGAGTCGACAAACGCGTCGTCGTCAAACGCGTCGTCGTCGTCGTCGTCGTCGTCGTCGTCCGGATCGTACCCCAGCCACTCCACATCCTCCTTCTCCGTCGTCGGGTACGCCAGCAGGATGTTCGTCGCGGTCATCGCGATCCGTCGAAGCGACGCGCGCTCGTTCGCCATGCTCAGCGGCTTCGTCGGATCGAAAGGCTGGGGGCCATTCCATACAAAAATAGTTCATCGGTCAGTTGAAAGGAGACGCGATCAAGTGTTGAAACTGGGCGATGGGTGAAAAACGTTTGTATAGAACGCACCTGATACTCCGGGCCCGGATCGTGCGCGTCTCGCTCCCCCGTCCAGTGCAAATCCTTCCCGCCTCCCTCGAGCGCTTTCACCTCGGTCTCGTTCGCGAGGAGCACGCGCGTCGCGCACATGAGCGCGTCCGTGGGACCGAACGCGCCGACGAGGAGGTCGCGCGGCTTCCCGCACTGGCCCATGAGGTGGCCCTTGCGAAGGAGGAAGATGTCGAGCGCGTCGAGGCCTCGGCCGGGAGGGACGCCGCGTTCGAAGAAATCTCTCGCCGTCCGCAGCGCCTCGGACGCGGCGTCGCCGCCGTCGCTGCGCGGTTTGACGTCCCCGTACTCGCCCCCTTTCGTCGTCGCGGTCGTCGTCGTCGCCGCCGCCGCCGCTTTTTGCTTCTTATCGGAGTCTCCAGGGCCCCCGTCTTCGTCCCCCTCCTCGGCGAGGTCGTCGTCGACGACAAACTCCCCGAACGCCGCCGCGGCTTGCGTCTGCACCGCGAGCTTCGCGAGCGACCGCCGCGCGCTCCTCACCTCCGGCGCGTCGCCTCCGGGCTCGTCCTCCCTCAGCACGTCGTACAGCATGAAATTCCCGCCTCCGGGACCGTCCTTCGCGAACGGCACGAACGGCAGCCCGACGTAATTCGCCGCCGCGATCGCCGCCTCGTTCGCGTCGGTGAACTGCCCCGTCAGCATGAGCTCCTCCTCGATCGTCGCGCCGTTGGCCGACGTGTCCGACAACGCCGCGAAGCCGTCGCCGCGACCGTTCAGCTTCGACGGCGCGTTGTGCGACTTCATCGCCTCGAGCTCCTCGTCGCCGTCGCCGTAGATGCCGAGCAGAGCGCTCTCGCGCCAGAGGTCGGACCCGCGCGGGGGCATCGCCATCTCTTGGCGCCATCGTCGCAGCAGACGGATCTTCTCGAGAACGTCCGCGCCGTCGACGGCGCCGCCGGGGATGCGCAGACGCACGCCTCCGTGCGGGTTGAACCCCGGGGTGACCGCGTGCCATCGCAGCATCGACTCCGCGTCCGTGACGTTGAACCCGCGGTTCATCGCGAGCTCGATCCCGGGCGCGGCGGGGACGGACCGCGTCGCGAAGACGTTCACGCCGTTGTCGAGCTCGAGCGCGGCTTCGCCGCCGGCGTCGTGATGATGCGGCGCGAGGTCCATCATCGGCACGAGCGCTAAGAACCTCGTCCCGGTCGTACGTCGCGTGATGTACACCGCGCGCGAGCGCACGACGCCGAGCGCCCATCGCACGTCGTCGCGGTTGAAGAAGCCGCCGGCGAAGTCTGACGGCACGCGATGGCACAGTCGCCCCGCCCTCGAGCAGATCCCTTTCCCTCCCGTGAGCACGTTGTCGAGGACGCGAATCGCGTCCTCGTCGTGCTCGGTAATGAGCTCGCCCGCGTAGGTCCCGTCCAGCGCCCTCCACACTTTGCGACCGAGCGCGTGATGCCCGAGCGTGCGGACGTACGGGCCCCAGTGCGAGGACCCGGGAGTCTCGTGCTCTTTCAACGTCTCGTGAAGCAAAAACGCGGCGAGGCCGACGGTCTCGTCGCGCGCGAAGAGTTTCTTCAGCCACTCCCCCGCGTGATGCTCGCCGATGCGAAGGTTCCGCGCGGTGACGATCGAGAGCGTCATCGTGATCGGTATCCGCATCACGCGCTGGTTCAGCGCGATCGGCTTTTCGCCGGTCGAGACGAGCCCGCGGCCGTGGAAGTTCGCCTTGCCCGGGACCTTTCGCATCTCGAAGCCGTCGACGACGCCGCCTTTGGATACGAACCAGCGCGCGAACGCCTCGTGCGCGGCGTCGATCTCGTCCGTCTCGTCGGCCGCCAGCGCGGATTCCTCGTCGTTTATCGGTTCACCACCCCCTTCTCCGGCCGCTTTCCCCGCGGCGTCCGCCGCCGTTTTCTTCTTGGCGCGGCGCTCGCGCAAAGCCTTTTCCTCCGCGTCGCGCTCCGCGCTCTCGTGCGCGACGTGCCACGTCACGTCCACGGGGCTCAGCTCCTCTTTCAGGACGTCCCGCCACTCGTCCTGGGGCACGATCGCGCCCGCGTTGAATATCGCCCCGGAGACGATCCGGCGTCCGACGCGCGCGCCGCGTTCGTACCGCTCCGCGAGCGCGACGGCGCGCGGCGTCGCGGCGGATTCGGCGGCTTCGTCAGCCGCCAGCTGTGCGGCGGCTTCGTCAGCCGCCAGCTGTGCGGCGGCTTCCCGTCGTTCCTCGTTCTCGCCGTTCTCGATGACGAGGAGGCCGCCGATCGTGTTCGTGGACCCCCACGCGCTCGTCTTCCCCCCCCCGTCGTCGTCGTCGTCGTTCCTCGAGAGATCCGCGGCGCACGCGCCCGCGGCGGCGGCGGCGTCGGCGGCGTCGGCGGCGTCTCGCTCGCATCGTGCCTCTTCCGCCGCGCCACCGAGGTCGTCCACCGCGGCGAGCGTCCGCGCGCCTCCCGCCGCGCCGCCCCCCAGCGCGTTCGGGACGATGTGCCGCGCTCGATCGAACCGCCGGTCGCCGCGGTCCCTCGCCGCGCGCTGCGCGCGGTCGTTCAGCGCCCCTCCCGGGAATATCATGGAGCTCGCCTCGCGGGGCTCCTCCCCCGTCGCGTCCGCTTCCTCTCGCATCTTCTTCACGCCGTCGAGCACCGCGCGCTGCATGTGCTTCGCGACGTGCATCGGCGACGGGAAGTGGTACTCCTCGACGCCGACGTCGTCGTCCGCGTCCGTCTCCGTCTCCGCCTTCGTCTCGCGCGCCGCGTCGCATCCGCGGAGGAGAAGGCACGCGGCGAGAAGCGCGACGACGACCGCGAATCGCGCGCGCGACGGCGAGGACGACGCGCCGCTCGGTCGCGCGCGCGCGGCGACGACGCGGCCGCGGCGCGTCGTCCTCCTCGTCGTCCTCCTCGTCGTCATCGCGCCCGCGTTCGTCGCGACGCCGACGCCGAGGACGCCGCGTCGCGTTGTGCGCTTCGATCGCATTATTATTCGCAAGCGAAACGAACATTATTTTCCTCAGGCTGGCCCGTTTGGCGGTCCAGTGGGTCGGTTGATCGAGCCCTGCCGGTTGATCTCCAGGTCAGCGTCAGCACGATCGCGGTGAAAATCTTCCGAGATTCACCCAATCACAGCGCCCGGTTGTTTCTCGAGGACTCGCGCGACGGAGGCTTCGCGCGCGGCATAACGAGGCGCGGAGGACGCCCGCGCGACGCGTCAGCGACCGCACGGCACGCCCGCGACGCTCGCGCGTCGACGATCGAACCGCCTCGGAGGCGCTCGATCGCCTGGAGAACGAACGCCGCGAAGACTGGACGACGCCGTCGATCGCGGAGGCTGCGTCGGACGGACTGGATTATTTCCCTCAACAACCGGGACGCGCGACGCGACGCGACTCGCGCGCGTCGTCTGAAAAAGAGCGACGGCGGCGATGGCGGCGACGGCGGCGTCCGTCGCGGTCGGCGCGCGCCGAACGACCGCTCCGACGGCGGCGAGGCGCGCCGCGTCGAGCGGCCGAGGCGGCGCGCGCGCGACGCCACGGACCGCCGCCCGCGGCCGACCGGTGAGAGGAGAAGCGATCGACCGCGATCGCGCCGGGGCCTCCTCCTCCTCCTCCTCCTCCTCCTCCTCCTCCTCGAGGACGACGACCGCGGCGGACACGGACGAGGAGTACGACGTCGTCGTCATCGGCAGCGGCATCGGCGGCCTCTCCGCGGCGTCGCTCCTCGCCAAGTACGGCTACTCCGTGAAGCTGTTCGAGTCGCACTACCTCGCCGGCGGGTGCTGCCACATGTTCGACCACCGCGACAAGAACGGAGGGCTGTGGCAGTTCGAAGTCGGGCCGTCGATCTGGGAGGGGCTCGACCGCCCGACTGGGAACCCGCTGCGGATGGTCTTCGACGCGCTCGGGGAGACGATGCCCGTGGAAACGTACGACGGGATATCCATGTGGACGGAGGAGGGGCACTGGCGGTTTCAAGTCGGCGACGACGACGCCCCGGGCGGCTTCTGCGACCTCCTCCGCGAGAAAGCCACGGACCCGGAGCTCGCGATCGCGGAGTGGAAGGCGCTGAAGGGGCGACTGGAGCCGCTGTACGACGCCCTGGACGCGTGCCCGCTGACGGCGCTGCGACAGGACGCCGGCTTGCTCGTCAGCACCGTGATCGCGATTCCGTTTTACCTGACCCACCCGCAGGTGATGTTGGACATTCCGTACATCCTGGATTCGTTCCACAAGCTGTCGCGGCAGTACGTCACGGAGCCGTTCTTGACGCGGTGGATCGACATGCTCGCGTTCTTCTCCGGATTCCCCGCGGAGGGGACGATGGGCGCGACGATGATTTATTCCATCCCCGGGTTTCACCGACCCGGCGCGTCGCTGTGCGCGCCGGTGGGCGGCACGCAAGCGGTCGTGGATAAGCTCGTCGGGTGCCTCGAAAAGTTCGGAGGCACCATGGAGCTGAAGAAACACGTGGACGAGATCATCGTCGAGGACGGCGAAGCGACCGGGGTGCGGTTGAGGGACGGGCGGGTCGTCAGGGCGAAGCACGCGGTGGTGTCGAACGCGACGATATGGGACACCGTGCCGCTGCTGCCGAACCGCGACGAGCTCGAGGCGCAGGGGTTAGGCCCGGCCGCGGACTGGAAGGACGACATGACGGAGATTCCCGCGCTCGGGAGCATCATGCACATGTTCTTGGGGATCGACGCGACGGGTTTGCCGGATTTAGATCCGAGCCACTTGGCGGTGCTCGATTGGTCGCGGCCGCTCGGGGATCCGCAAAACGTCGTCACGATCTTCATCCCGACGGTGCTGGATACGGACGTCGCCCCGGAGGGAAAGCATATCGTCCACGTCTACACCGCGGGCAGCGAGCCGTTCGACTTGTGGGAGGGGAAGGACCGAAACTCGAAAGAGTACAAAGACTACAAGCGCGAACGCGCGAAGATTTTGTGGGACACGATCGAGCGGATCATCCCGGATATCCGCCAGCGCGTCGAGGTCGAGATCTACGCGTCGCCACTGACGCACCAGCGGTTCTTACGCCGCCACCGCGGAACGTACGGCCCCGCGCTCCCCGCGGGTGGACGGCTGTTCGGGGTGTTACCCCTCCCGGAGGTGCCCCAACCGGGGGTGTTATCCCCGATTCCGAAGCTCGTTCGATGCGGCGACAGCGTCTTCCCCGGCGTCGGCGTCCCCGCCGTCGCCGCGTCCGGCGCGATCGCCGCGGCGACGCTCGCGCCGCTCGATAAGCACCTCGGCCTGATGTGGGACGTGAGCCAGGAGCAGCGGAAGTTTTGGAAGGAGAACCCGAACTGGTTGGATTCGTATTACGGCGACGCGAAGCCGTTTCATCCGGCGGGGGCGCACCCTCCGGGGGGCGCGGAGCACATGCGGCCGCACGAGTATTACAAAGCGCGCGAGGGCGCGACGAAGGACAGCGCGTTCATCGGGAAAGGGGGGATGACCGCGGTCATGGAGGAGGAGCGATAGGTACCGTACCGTACAGGTAGAAGAAGAACACAACACAACACGAAGAAGAGCGGGGTGGGCGCGTTTCGCCAACCCCGCGGTTGCGGTTTCGATCTCATCACTCGTCGTCGTCGTCGTCCTCTCGCGCGTCAGTCCCTACTCCTCACCCTCCCCATCTCCAGGGAGCCTTCCCCCGCCACGCCGCCGCCGCCGCCAGCGCGCTCTTCCTCGTCCTCCAAGTCCAAATACGCCCCCGGGCGCAGTAAACTGAACGGCTTCGCGACGCCGAGCCCTATGAGCGTCACCGGCGCGACGACGCAACACAGCCACCCGAAAATCCCAATCGCGTACCGCGGATACCCCCCGTACGTCTCCCCTTCCCTCGTGAGGTTATACGCGAGCATCACGATCAGCACGCTCGGGACGACGTACTTCAGCGTCGGCGCGAAATATCTCCCGCCGACGCCGACGCCGCACAGGGCCTTAGACTCGTCCTGCAGACGATCCGCGCCGTAGACCCACCCCAGAAAAATCGTCTCCGCCAATCCCGCGATGACGAGCGCGTATCGCGAGACGTACGCGTCGACGACGTCCACGACCTGGTACCCGCCCTCGGTCGTCATCGGCAGCCCCGCGAAGAACCCGGCGACGCACGCGACCGCGGCGGTGAGCTCGCGGTGCTTCGCGCACCTCGGAAATCTATCGCAAAACGCGGTGATCACGCCGTCGATGAGCGCGAAGAGCGAGTCGATCGCGAGGCAGAGCAACATGAGAAAGAAACAAAACGCGAAAAACTGCGCGGCGCCGTCGCCGAACGTCGCGATCGCCGCGGGGTACACCACGAACGCGAGCCCCCACCCGCCCTGCGCGACGTCGTTCACGCTCACGCCGTCGACGTGCGCGAGGTGCCCCAGGAACGTGAAGACGACGAAGCCGGCGTAGAGGCTCGTCGCCGCGTTGGCGACGGCGATGACCCACGCGTTTCGTCCAATCTTGTTATCTCTCGCGCATCCGCTGCCGTACGCGGGCATGTTCCCACACGCGATGGAGAGCCCGAAAAATATCTGCGCGACCGCGTCGACCCACGCCTCGCCTTTCCCTAACGAGCTCCAGTCCCATTTGAAGAGGTAAAACTCCAACCCCGCGCCGGCGCCGTCGAGCGTGAACCCTTTGACGAGCAAAAAAAAGAGGAGCAAATACGGCAGCGGCAGCGTCACCCAAATCACCTTCCCCGCGCTCTTCACCCCGCTCCGTATGCACGCGTAGCACGTCGCCCACGTCAACGTCAGCGCGATCACGAGCCACCACTTGCACGGCCCGATCCCGCGCGATATGTCGTCGCGCCTCGCGAGGACGTCGTCGTAAAAAAACGTCTCCTCTTTCCCGTCGTCGTAAGGCAGCGACGACGTCATGGACGCGAGCAAGAAGACCCAGACCCACGCGATGATGACGCCGTAGTAGGACGCGAGGAGGAAGCCGCCGAGGGTCGCGGCCGCGCCGATCCCCCACGCGCGCGCGTGCATGATCGCGAAGGAGTCCACGATGCCCTTTTGCATGGCGTGCCCGAGCATGAGTTCCGCGCCGAGCACGGGCACGCCGACGAACAGCGCCGCGAGCGCGTACGGGATCAGGAACGGCGCGCCGCCGTGCTTGAAGACCATGTACGGGAAGCGGAGGAGGTTGCCGAGGCCGACCGCGGCGCCGACCGCGGCGAGGATGAACTCCGTGGAGCCGTTCCAGTGCGCGCGGTCGCTCGGTTTCGACGACGAGGGTGCCTCGTCGCGTCGGGTGCCGAACCCGCCGATCTCGTCGTCGTCGTCGTCGACGCCGCGCCGGTCGCCGCCGGGCGTCGCCGCGGGCGACGACGGCGTCGCGGCGGCGTCGAACGCGGGGTCGAACCCCCCGGCGTGCGCCATGGCGTCGCCGCGTCGCCGACGCCGTGCCGCGCGCGACGAGGACTGCGGGCGACCAGACGTGATGACATGACAGCCGGCGCGCGCGCCGGCCGATCTCGTCGATTCCAAAAAAGTTCATCGGTCAGTTGAAACAGGACGCGATCAAATGTTGAAAGCGACGGATGGGTGAAAAACTTTAGTGTAGAACGCAGTTGAGATCTCGGCTCCAGATACCAGACAGTTGCAGAAGAGGGTTTCGATAGGGTTCTCGCGCGCGCGACCACTCGCCCGCCGCGCGTCGTCACGATGGCCGCGTTACCCGTCGCCTCGGCGCGCGTCGCCCCGCGCGCGGCGATCTCGCCGCGAGCTCGCCGCGCCGCGCCGTCGTCGTCGTCGTCCTCGCGCCGCGGAGGACGCCTCCGCGTCCGCGCGGAGGACGCGAAGCAGGAATCGAGATCACCCGCGCCGTACGTCCCGGGGCAGATGATGCGCGAGGAGAACGCGAAGAAAGAGGAAGCGAAGAGCGAGAAAGATAAAAAAGAGGCTGAGTTCGAGAAGGCGTTCGCGTACATCCCGCCGGAGGGGTATCCGGAGCAGAACCGCCTCATCCCGAAGGGCCTGCGCGTGCGTCTCGGCGCGGGGATCGTCGAGATCGTGGACGAAGACGCCATCGAGCGCAAGCGTCAGGCGGCGAAAGCAGCCGCGGAGGGCGAGGGGCGGCCGGGGTCGTACGTCGTGGAGGAGAACTTCCAGACCAAGGACAAGCAGAACGTCGTGATCGCGGCGATGAACGAGGAGGACTGCGTGGACGCGACGAAGCTCATCATGTCGTTGTTCTTCAAGGTAAGGCCGATCGATTACCTCGCCAAGGACCGACTCGAGGCGGAGCAGAGCGAAAGAGTGTTTAACGGCCTGAAAGAGGGCGTCTTAGAGTCCAACGATCGCCTTCTCATCGTCGCGAAGATCGGCGGGCGGCTCGTCGGCGTCGCGGAGGTGTCGTTGCCCGGAGGGAAGCGGTTCGGCGCGGAGTTGCTGCAGCCGAGGGCGCCGGATGATTTCCCGTACGTCAGCGACGTCGCGGTGGCGCCGCCGGCGCGAGGGAAGGGCATCGGACGCGCGCTTCTGAACGCGTGCGAGAGCGCGATGGTGCGCCAAGGGCTGGAGAAGATATATCTCCACGTCAAGGTGGACAACGAGGAGGGGCAGGCGCTGTTCGAGAGAAGCGGGTACGAAGAGCCCGCGGACGCCAAGGCTGGGCTGACGCAGTTTCAGGTGCGTTCTATACAAAAGTTTTTCACCCACCGCTCGGTTTCAACATTTGATCGCTCCCCCTTTCAACTGACCGGTGCACTGTTTTTGTATGGAATGGCCCTCAGATTTCGCAGCGCGCGAGCAAAGGGGGCGTTTTCTCCAAGCTCGGGCTCGTGGAGGCGGGGCACATGCTGATGATGAAGGAGCTGAATGCGGAGAGACGCGCCGGGCAAAGTCCTTAAGGATCGGCGTTCACCACGCGAACGTGGTCGTACGGGGACCAGTGTAACCAGAACGCACTCGACGATCATCATCCCTCGATCCCTGAGTACGTCGTGAG